>NC_134400.1:35216377-35516377 GCF_050003625.1 Haematobia irritans | reverse complement strand
CAATGGTTAGCATGCCCGCCTTGCATACACAAGGTCGTGGGTTCGATTCCTGCTTCGGCCGAACACCAAAAAGTTTTTCAGCGATGGATTATCCCACCTCAGTAATGCTGGTGACATTTCTGAGGGTTTCAAAGCTTCTCTAAGTGGTTTCACTGCAATGTGGAACGCCGTTCGGACTCGGCTATACAAACGAGGTCACTTGTCATTCAGCTTAACATGGAATCGGGCAACACTCAGTGATAAGAGAGAAGTTCACCAATGTGGTATCACAATGGACTGAATAGTTTAAGTGAGCCTTATACATCGGGCTGCCACCTAACCTAACCTAACTTGACTTTAATAATTCAGAAAAATTATTTACATTTAATGAAATTGTCTTTAAATTTATTGTCTTTTTTCATCTTGACTACAAAGCAAAAATTTTTTTTCAACACTTTTTTTAAGACGTTTTTTACTTCAAACATAGCATAATTTCTTCTGGAAGTCGAGTCTCAATTTCGAAAATAATGTTGTCGTAAACTTGTTTTTAAAGGAATTTGATAGCATATGAATAAAAACAAGTATATACGGCCGTAAGTTCGGTCAGGCCGAAGCTTATGTACCCTCCACCATGGATTGCGTAGAAACTTCTACTGAAGGCTGTCATCCACAATCGAATTACTTGGGTTGCGGTAACTTTTGGCGATGACAAGGTATCTTAAAACTTCCTAATACCGTAATATATACCACGTAATCCATACGTGGTATATATTAAACTTAAAATGGCCGATTAAATACGTATATAATTAAGTTTGACAAAATTTTCTATAGAATAACATTTTGACAAAATTTTTTATAGAAATAAAATAATTACAAAATTTTAAAAAGATTTAAAATTTTGACAACATTCTCTACAGAATTAAAATTTTGACAACATTTTCTACAGAAATAAAATTTTGCCAAAATTTCCTATAGAAATAAAATTTGACAAAATTTTCTATAGGAATAAAATTTCGACAAAATTTTCTATAGGAATAAAATTTCGACAAAATTTTCTTAAGAAATAAAATTTTGCTAGATTATTTTTGCTCGAGTGGCAAGCATGATTATGAACCGATATGGACCAATTTTTGTGTGATTTGGGATCGGCTATATATAACTATAAACCGATATGGACCAATTTTGGCATGGTTATTAGAGGCCATATATTAACACCTCGTTGCAAATTTCAACCGGATCGGATGTATTTTGCTCGTCCAAGTGGCTCCGGAGTTCAAATCTGGGGATCGGTTTATATAGGGGCTATATATAATTATGGACTGATATGGACCAATTTTTGAATGGTTCTTAGAGACTATATACTAATACCATGTACCAAATTTCAGCCGGATCGGATGAAATTTGCTTCTCTTGGAGGATCCGCAAACCAAATCTGGGGATCGGTTTATATAGGGGCTATATATAATTATGGACTGTGTAGTGGACGTCTTTGTCGACTAGTACCGCGTAGACACAAAAATTTCTGATATGCCTCATAAAGGAAAGAAAGACGAAAAGGGGATGAAACCAAGAATTTGTTTGCCAAAGAAAAAAAAAATATAGAAGGTCGAAAGAACACTTTTATTTGTTATACCAGGATCACAAACAAAAACTTGAATTCAATATTCTCATTTTTTTTTGGTAATTGTGCTGTCTACGCTGCCTAAATGACTCTTTGTTATAAATCAATTTTTTCTCAAATCCTCACTTATTTCATTTTTTTTTGTCTTCTCAAAGAGTAGTAGAACTCTCTCATATTACTATCAGGCGCTTGTCTCAGACTCAGATCACTTTACACATCATAGTTTTGTTTCATATTTTACTTGACTGTTCATACGTTTGTTACACAGAAAGTTGGAACAGAAATATTAAATAATTAGTCAAAGAATATTTTTGTGAATAAACCAAATTTTTAACATTTAGTGAATATGTTATTCACTAACCTGATAAAACAAATTTTAGTGAATGAATCTCTTAAAGTGATGGTATCTATGAATTTCAATTTATGTTGTGGCAACCCTGAATTTAATCGCGATTTTTCAATGGCAACTTTTGGGACGGTAATCGTACTTACAGTGATTGTTCGATCACACCTTTTGACGTTTTTCTTTAGCCACTTGCATGTCAGCAATCGAACCCCACAAGGCTTGCAAAATTTTCAAGAACTTCCTTTCCATTTTATCCAGTAAGGTGTTCGGATCAAAGTCACAAGAAATTAATTTTTAATTTACTAGAAAAATCGACAAACATCAGTGGAATTTTTAATGAAATTTATATTTCATATAAATTATATTTTCAATCAGAAAACATATTTAGTCGCAAAACGAGGTAGGTTCGACGAATTAATAATTTCGGCAGCGTAATAAAACTCCAATTTCATTCAGGTTTATGCAAATTTGTTGCCTACTCCAATCTGACTTCATCACGTGGAGTCAGCTTTCGACTCATCCAGTTGGAAATTAATATATTCATTGACCAAATTTAATGGGATCCCAGCATCAAGAGAAAATAAGCTTTTCCCATTCGAGAACGAGTTGTGTCCACGAATAGTTATATCATTGTCAAGGGTTCCGCGCCTCCCCACTTACATTAAGTAATATACGCAACCAACAACATTTCCATAGGGAGAGCGTACTCCGAACACTATTTTCCTGAAATTTATTTCTATGGCGAAATGGTAGAAATGAAGTAATAAGAGGAACCATAAATTTCTACACAAGGCCAGTGGGAAATTACAGCAAGTCCCTGGGCTGGCTGACTAAAAGCCATTCACATTTCACCTATTCATCACCATCTGAATTAGGTCGAATCATCTCATGATTTTAACTTAAAATCATCAATTTCATTATGGATCCATCCCAGTTTCATAATTTTTACATAAAGCCATCAGCATGTTATTTCTGAATTAAGGCAAGTCCCTAGTTCGACAGACTACACTTCACAGTTTTATCATAAAGTCTACAAGTAACTACGAGTCACCTCATTATTTCAATCAACTTCAACCAAAATTGTAATCGTATAATGTAATGGAATCTATCTCTGGGTTTAACCATATAGTCATCATTTGAATTAAACCAAGTCATCTCATCATTTCTACTTAAAATGATCAATTTCATCGTGATCGGCATAATGTAAAGAAACCTCCAGACATCCATTCCAGCCTCACCCTAGAGTCATCATTGTTTTACATATGTTTTAAGACCAGCTACATCATCTTTTTCGTTTAAATTCATCAATTACGTCAAGATCGATATCGTGCTATGAATTCAAGGAGATAAGCCTGTATTTTTGACATCTAAACTCTAAGTTAAAAAATTGGGATTCGACCATAACATTTTTATTGTGCTATTGCTGAATGGAATTGCAGATTTAAAAATATTTGCAAGAAAGTATAATCCAATTTTTATCCCATAAACAGCATCTACAGCATCGTTACCTGCGAAGGCCTTCTACGGATCGATATGCTGGTGAGTTTTATAAAAATTTATAATATATTTTGTGATATTATATTTTCTTGCATTGAGGTTTTTGCGTGAGTGTAGAAATCTTTAATATGAGATTGTGACTATTACCAGACACCTGTGCGTAAAAAAACAAAACAAAACAATCATTCATAAATGTTATACTATTGCTGAGTCTTCTTCTTCATGTCTGGAGCTGAGCTCCCACAGCAATGACGTCACAAGCATTAACAAGAATATTCATTCATGAGTACTGTTGATCATCATAAGTGTTATACCCTATACGGCTCTCTGGCATAAGCACAAACTCATAGTAAATATTTCTATCACCTGATAATTGCTTTGTTATGAAATGAAACAAAAAAATAACAAAATCAAATGCACAAAGATAAGGGTTTATAGGGGTGTCCCGAATCATAAATTAATTTTGTAAAATCAATATCTTTCGTTTGTATAAATATATATTTCTATTGTTTCTGGTATATAATCAGAACGTATTTTTTTTAATTTTTTTTTATATTTATCAACTTGAATTCATATTGAAAAACTTAAATACTAGAGTTATGGTTTTTGATGATTCCTTCATAAATGCATACTAAACAAAATTACTATGCCATAATATGTTTTATATCAAGGTATAATGTTAAATTTCACTAATTAAAACTTATCTACTTAAAATTATTCTATATTAGCTATTATATCTATATTGCACGATTTCTAAAAATTCTATTTAAAAATGTTTTGAATAAAATTCGATAATTATAATGGATTGCTAAACTAAAATTTTCATGTTTTCTTATTGGAATGTAAATCAATAAAAATGTAATAAAAGCTTTAGAATTGGGGTTCTAGGTAATGAAATTAAGCCACTAGAACATAGGAAGGCGAGGGTTATGAGGCTTGTCTCTCGATGTCACCTGAGAGATATATATAATATTGGCTTTCGGAAAATACCATTTTTAGTGTTATTCTTTTTAAATTAATTTTCTCTTGATTAAAGCGGGTGTTTGTTTTTATTTTCTGTAATCATATTGGTCCATTTAGTTTCAGAGCAGCTTAAAAAAATAGGGAGTCTATAAAAATTAATTATTGTAATGGGAACTTAGTCTATGATGAGCAGGACGAGAACCCCCCACCCGACTGAAGTTAGCTAGAAAAAGGCTCCCGCAGTCCTAACTCAGCATAGACGGAAGGATGTTTATAAATTATTAGAACTTGCATCGAGATCCTCCGTGGTCCTGTACATTACATAATTTGGCGCCCAACCGTGTGGGGCCCGAGGGACGCTGTCCCCTGGCTCTATTTTTTATTTAATAACTTTTTCTTTTAGAGTTAATTTTAGTCAAATTTGAATGTCTTAATTTTTGCAATTTCCATTTTATGAATAGTTTTCAGAGATTTTCTGGATAATTAGCATTTTGAACGATCGAAAGAGCTAACCGCTTATCTGCTGTTAACATTTTCGTAGATTGGTATGAGCAAATGTGAGATATTCTTTATTTTTTTGTACACTTTTATTTTTTTTTCTCTTGGGATTAGTTTTTATCTTGAACTTAGATATCAGTAGCTATGAATCTATTAGGATTTCGGCAAAACTGCTGACAGCATTTTGACGACCAATGTTTTGTAGGAGAGTTTAAGTATAGAATTTTCTCTTTGCTGGTTTGTTCGGTAGACTTGTATCTTAGAAAAATATAAAAGTGTCCCATAGACCATTAGTATTATCCTGTACTTATCGATAGAGAGCCAATTTTATTCCATTTACATTGATATGCATTCCAAATAAGAAAACATAACTTTATGATATTTTTATATTCAATCAGTAAATATTTTCTGGCCTTGTCAAAACAATTTTTCCGTAATTTTCATTGCAACATTCTAATTTTTGCAAATTGGTTTCGATATTGAGCTGGAAATTTTTCGGAGATTTATTTTTTTTTTATTGTTTAGGGAAAATATTTTTCGTTAATTGATCATTAGTAATTTTTTTTGGCTGAAATGCATCACACACCTCCTCCGGGAGCTAATCCAAACTTGGATAGCCAAGGTGACCAAGCATCAGCTTTAGCACCTTTGGTGATAGAACCTTCAGTTTGTCATGTTTGTAATGAGGTAATGAGTGAGGGACAAGATTGTCTTATAATCAATGATTGTTCTCACCCATTTCATAGACGATGTATCGAGGATTATTTATCAAATTCTTCGGAATGTCCCGTCTGTAAGAGACCTTGTCAACTCAGTGAGTTGAGGAGTCACGTGATATCGTCCAAATCAGTTCCTACAGCGAAAGGAAATAAAAGGGGTAAACCAAGGGGTGCTATGTCTAAGCATTATAATACCCGTAATGCTACTCGTAATTTATTTCAAGAACCTCAATACGGCTACGTGGACCAAGGTACTGGAGTACCAGTGACACCGAATCGAAATGTTAATAACACAAATCAGGACCATATCAATTCTCCTGGCCCTGGATTAAGCAATCCACCGGCTCCCATTTCAATCGATTACGGTGAAATAAACCGCATGATTGAATCAAATTTAGCCCGATTGTTACGGGGAATGAATATTTTACCCCAGGGACAAAATTTGTCAAATCGAAATCATGCAAATGTGTCGAATGATGGTATCAATGTTAATGGTGGTTTCCAGGAACACATATCAAATAGTGAGCGTTTGGTAAATATGTCTCCAAATGTATTTTCTGGGTCAAGTGTGAATGGAATGCCATCTGATAAAGTGACATCTATAATCCAAAGTTGGAACATTAAGTTCGATGGATCGTCCTCTGGATTAAACGTTGAGGAGTTCCTTTATAGGATTAAGTCACTGACTAATGATAATTTTGGAGGCGACTTTTCCGTCATAATTAGGAATTTGAATACCCTATTGACTGGAAAAGCGAAAGAATGGTACTGGTGGTATCACAAACAGACGCCCTCCATATCGTGGAATGATTTCTCACAGGCTATTAGGGGTCAATATAAGGAATGTAAAACTTCTTTCGATTTGAGAGAAGAGATCCGTAATAGAAAACAAAAGCCAAACGAAACGTTTGACTCGTTTTTCGAATCTATTTCATCCATTATGGATCGATTACCAACGCCTATTCCAGAAAATGAACTTTTGGAAATTCTTCCTAGAAATCTCCGTCCAGAAGTTCGTCAAGATTTATTGTATGTTGAGATAAATTCGATTTCTCATCTGCGTCAGTTGGTACAAACTCGTGAGAATTTTCTTAATGACGAGTATGTACGACGAAATTTGGTGACACGCAGTCACCCATCGAGTCAAATGCAACGTAGACAGGTTGCGGAGATAGGTATAGATGAAGAGATTGATGAGACATTAGATTTAATGCCTAATGTCGATGCCTTGAATAAGGTTGGACAGAATTCTAAATGTTGGAATTGCAACACAGTGGGGCACTACTGGCAAGATTGTTTGGCCGAAAGAACCATATTTTGTTATGGGTGTGGTGCAAAAGGGATTTTTAAACCCAATTGTGTTGATTGTAAAACCCGAAACTCAAACACGACAAAAAACTTTCGAACCCTGGGTTCTCCAAAGGATTAAATCCAATAGAGAATCCCGCTTTGAATTCTGATTCCCAATGTGACAAATATTTAATTTCTGATAATGACATTCCTAACAGCCATGACTTGAATAAACCGGATACGAATCCTGATATGCCACGAAAACAAATATCGATCCTAAAGCGGATATCACAGTATGAAATACCTGATTTAATTGATAATTCTCGAATACTTTGTCCGAAGTTACCATACCATAAACGGTATGAAATGTATGTTAAGAAACGTAACGAAATTTTTAATATTTCATCTGTTTCCAATTATGTCCAAAAGCGACCTAAACGATCAACCACACGAATGAGGATGTTTTTTAATCGAAGAAAATTGTGTAAGAAATTTTTAATTTCTGCAATTTTCTCTAATCCGAAAGATATGCGCTTTTACGCGAAAATTTCATTTTTGGAATTCGATGAATATGGTCTGTTAGACACTGGTGCTAATGTTAGCTGCATCGGTGCAGGATTGGCAAGCCACAATTTTCATAAATACCCAAATTTTTCTAAATGTAAATCGCAGGTGCGAACAGCAGATGGTAATGTGCAAAATGTACTCGGCTGGCTTGATGTCATTGTATCATTTAAATCCAAGAGCGGTAGTGTAAGGTTTTTCATTGTGCCATCTATCGCCCAAAGGGTTATCCTAGGGGTAGATTTTTGCCGCACATTTGGACTTTTTCCAGATATTACTGGATCTGTTGATTTGCTATTTACGAACAAAACACCTTGTGATTTTTCTGAGTTATCCTCTCTAGATCAAGATCGCCAGATGGAATCTAATCTAGCGCAGGAAGAACGATTTCGTCTGACTGACCAACAAAATAGACAATTGGCATCTGTAATTGAATTATTTCCTAATTTCGAAACCCAGGGACTGGGTAGAACTAGCCTCATTAAGCACACCATTGATGTTGGCGATGCTCTACCTATAAAGCAGAGATTTTACCCAGTTTCCCCTGCGGTTGAAAAATTAATGTTTGGGGAAATAGACAGAATGTTAGAACTTGGAGTCATTGAACCTTCCAATTCTCCTTGGAGTTCTCCAATGAGATTGGTAGTAAAACCGAATAAAGTAAGATTGTGCTTAGATGCTCGAAAATTAAATTCGGTTACGAAAAAGGATGCATATCCATTACCAAATATTGAGGGAATCTTCGCACGATTGCCGAAGGCAAACTTGATATCCAAATTGGATCTCAAGGATGCCTTCTGGCAGATTAGCCTGGACGAAAAGTCGAAAGCATTGACGGCATTTACAGTGCCTGGAAGGCCATTGTATCAATTTGTGGTAATGCCTTTCGGGCTCTGTAATGCCCCACAGACAATGTGCAGGCTAATGGATGAGATTATCCCACCGGACTTACGCCATTGCGTTTTTGGCTATCTGGATGATCTCGTCATCGTGTCTGAAGACTTTCCCTCACATCTTGAAGTATTGGTAAGGATATCATCCCAATTTAGGAAAGCCAATCTTACCTTAAATATTTCGAAAAGCAAATTTTGTGTAAGGACAGTGAACTATTTGGGGTATGTGATTGGTAATGGTGGTATTACTACCGACCCCGAAAAAGTTTCTGCCATTCTGAACTGGCCTGCCCCCCGTAATTTGAAGCAGGTGCGAGGTTTTTTGGGGTTAACCGGTTGGTACCGTCGATTTGTACCAAATTTTGCCTCAGAAACTTTTGCAATAACTGAAGTGTTGAAAAGTAAGAAAAAATTCCAGTGGACCTCAGAAGCTCAGATTGCGTTCGAGAGACTCAAGGGGTTATTAACTTCTACGCCTGTATTGTCAAACCCGGATTTTGCCAAGAAGTTCTATCTTCACTGCGATGCAAGTGATTACGGAATTGGAGCCGTACTTGTGCAGAAAGATGACGAGGGTAACGAGAAGCCGATTGCTTTCATGAGCAAGAAGCTAAACACCGCGCAACGTAACTACAGCGTTACCGAACGCGAGTGTTTAGCTGCTCTGGAAGCAATCAAAAGGTTTCGTTGTTATTTAGAACTTCAAGATTTTGAAGTTATCACTGACCACTCTAGCCTTCTATGGCTGATGCGGCAGCCCGATTTAAGCGGACGTTTGGCCCGCTGGGTGTTTAAGCTTCAGCCATATAAATTCACGATCAGCCATAGAAAGGGTAGAGAGAATGTGGTCCCTGATGCTTTGTCAAGGATACCATTCGATGAAGTTAGCAGTGTAGAAATTGTGGAGGCAGAAGTTGACCTGAATTCTAAATTTTTCGATGCAGAAGATTATGTGGATTTGCGTAGCAGGGTTGTGGAAAATGAAGCGAAATTTCCAGATGTTAAGGTCATTGATAAATATGTGTATTTTCGCACAGAACATTATTCTGGTAATGACGACCAGGAACAGCGCTCATGGAAACTATGGATTCCACATGGTCTTCGAAATGATACCATTTATAGGGCCCATGATACTGCTGTCACAGCTCATGGAGGTACATTCAAAACTTTAGAACTGTTGCGCAGAAACTTTTACTGGCCAGGAATGGTTAAGGACGTTAGGGAGTATGTGCAGAATTGCGATGTGTGTAAAACCACTAAAAACCCAAACATTATTATGAGACCTCCTATGGGTAAGCACATACCTTCCGTACGGCCTTTTCAACGCCTTTATATTGATTTGCTTGGTCCTTATCCAAGGAGCAAATCAGGCTTTATTGGTATTTTGATTGTACTTGACCATCTTAGTAAATTTCATTGGCTTTGTCCACTCAAAAAATTTACTTCGACGGCTATAATGGACTTTCTACAGACGCAGATATTCCATACATATGGTGTACCTGAAACAATCGTTTCAGATAACGGCAGCCAGTTCAAAGCCAATGAACTAAACGCTTTTTTCACCAAATATGGCATTAACCATATGTACACGGCTTTTTACTCCCCGCAGGCTAACGCCTCGGAGAGAGTAAACCGATCGATAATTGCTGGAATTAGAGCCTTTCTGAAAAACGACCATAGACAATGGGATCAAAATCTCAGCGCGATCAGTTGTGCTCTTCGCAATTCATACCATCAATCCATAAACTGCTCACCATATCATGCTTTATATGGATTTGATATGATCACGCATGCTTCGTCTTATGAACTTTTGAAGAAATTAAATTTGCTTAACGAACCGACTACTGATTTATGCAGAGATGATCAGCTACAGCTTCTCAGAAATTGTTTACGAAAGCGTATTAGAGAGGCTTACGATAGGAATCAATGCCAATATAATCTCAGGGCTCGACCACAAAATTATAAAATTGGCCAGGAAGTATATAGGCGTAATTTTGCACAAAGTAATTTTGAAAAAGGCTTTAATGCAAAATTATCACCGGTATTTATTAAGGCTAGAATTCGTGAGAAATTGGGCAATAGCTATTATGTATTGGAGGATATGACTGGGAAAATAGTGGGTACTTTCCATGGAAAGGATATCAAATTATAGACGTCCGTTTTCCAGGTTATTTGCCTATGAAAATCTATCAAATAATCTGTTTTTGTAGTGGACGTCTTTGTCGACTAGTACCGCGTAGACACAAAAATTTCTGATATGCCTCATAAAGGAAAGAAAGACGAAAAGGGGATGAAACCAAGAATTTGTTTGCCAAAGAAAAAAAAAATATAGAAGGTCGAAAGAACACTTTTATTTGTTATACCAGGATCACAAACAAAAACTTGAATTCAATATTCTCATTTTTTTTTGGTAATTGTGCTGTCTACGCTGCCTAAATGACTCTTTGTTATAAATCAATTTTTTCTCAAATCCTCACTTATTTCATTTTTTTTTGTCTTCTCAAAGAGTAGTAGAACTCTCTCATATTACTATCAGGCGCTTGTCTCAGACTCAGATCACTTTACACATCATAGTTTTGTTTCATATTTTACTTGACTGTTCATACGTTTGTTACACAGAAAGTTGGAACAGAAATATTAAATAATTAGTCAAAGAATATTTTTGTGAATAAACCAAATTTTTAACATTTAGTGAATATGTTATTCACTAACCTGATAAAACAAATTTTAGTGAATGAATCTCTTAAAGTGATGGTATCTATGAATTTCAATTTATGTTGTGGCAACCCTGAATTTAATCGCGATTTTTCAATGGCAACTTTTGGGACGGTAATCGTACTTACAGTGATTGTTCGATCACACCTTTTGACGTTTTTCTTTAGCCACTTGCATGTCAGCAATCGAACCCCACAAGGCTTGCAAAATTTTCAAGAACTTCCTTTCCATTTTATCCAGTAAGGTGTTCGGATCAAAGTCACAAGAAATTAATTTTTAATTTACTAGAAAAATCGACAAACATCAGTGGAATTTTTAATGAAATTTATATTTCATATAAATTATATTTTCAATCAGAAAACATATTTAGTCGCAAAACGAGGTAGGTTCGACGAATTAATAATTTCGGCAGCGTAATAAAACTCCAATTTCATTCAGGTTTATGCAAATTTGTTGCCTACTCCAATCTGACTTCATCACGTGGAGTCAGCTTTCGACTCATCCAGTTGGAAATTAATATATTCATTGACCAAATTTAATGGGATCCCAGCATCAAGAGAAAATAAGCTTTTCCCATTCGAGAACGAGTTGTGTCCACGAATAGTTATATCATTGTCAAGGGTTCCGCGCCTCCCCACTTACATTAAGTAATATACGCAACCAACAACATTTCCATAGGGAGAGCGTACTCCGAACACTATTTTCCTGAAATTTATTTCTATGGCGAAATGGTAGAAATGAAGTAATAAGAGGAACCATAAATTTCTACACAAGGCCAGTGGGAAATTACAGCAAGTCCCTGGGCTGGCTGACTAAAAGCCATTCACATTTCACCTATTCATCACCATCTGAATTAGGTCGAATCATCTCATGATTTTAACTTAAAATCATCAATTTCATTATGGATCCATCCCAGTTTCATAATTTTTACATAAAGCCATCAGCATGTTATTTCTGAATTAAGGCAAGTCCCTAGTTCGACAGACTACACTTCACAGTTTTATCATAAAGTCTACAAGTAACTACGAGTCACCTCATTATTTCAATCAACTTCAACCAAAATTGTAATCGTATAATGTAATGGAATCTATCTCTGGGTTTAACCATATAGTCATCATTTGAATTAAACCAAGTCATCTCATCATTTCTACTTAAAATGATCAATTTCATCGTGATCGGCATAATGTAAAGAAACCTCCAGACATCCATTCCAGCCTCACCCTAGAGTCATCATTGTTTTACATATGTTTTAAGACCAGCTACATCATCTTTTTCGTTTAAATTCATCAATTACGTCAAGATCGATATCGTGCTATGAATTCAAGGAGATAAGCCTGTATTTTTGACATCTAAACTCTAAGTTAAAAAATTGGGATTCGACCATAACATTTTTATTGTGCTATTGCTGAATGGAATTGCAGATTTAAAAATATTTGCAAGAAAGTATAATCCAATTTTTATCCCATAAACAGCATCTACAGCATCGTTACCTGCGAAGGCCTTCTACGGATCGATATGCTGGTGAGTTTTATAAAAATTTATAATATATTTTGTGATATTATATTTTCTTGCATTGAGGTTTTTGCGTGAGTGTAGAAATCTTTAATATGAGATTGTGACTATTACCAGACACCTGTGCGTAAAAAAACAAAACAAAACAATCATTCATAAATGTTATACTATTGCTGAGTCTTCTTCTTCATGTCTGGAGCTGAGCTCCCACAGCAATGACGTCACAAGCATTAACAAGAATATTCATTCATGAGTACTGTTGATCATCATAAGTGTTATACCCTATACGGCTCTCTGGCATAAGCACAAACTCATAGTAAATATTTCTATCACCTGATAATTGCTTTGTTATGAAATGAAACAAAAAAATAACAAAATCAAATGCACAAAGATAAGGGTTTATAGGGGTGTCCCGAATCATAAATTAATTTTGTAAAATCAATATCTTTCGTTTGTATAAATATATATTTCTATTGTTTCTGGTATATAATCAGAACGTATTTTTTTTAATTTTTTTTTATATTTATCAACTTGAATTCATATTGAAAAACTTAAATACTAGAGTTATGGTTTTTGATGATTCCTTCATAAATGCATACTAAACAAAATTACTATGCCATAATATGTTTTATATCAAGGTATAATGTTAAATTTCACTAATTAAAACTTATCTACTTAAAATTATTCTATATTAGCTATTATATCTATATTGCACGATTTCTAAAAATTCTATTTAAAAATGTTTTGAATAAAATTCGATAATTATAATGGATTGCTAAACTAAAATTTTCATGTTTTCTTATTGGAATGTAAATCAATAAAAATGTAATAAAAGCTTTAGAATTGGGGTTCTAGGTAATGAAATTAAGCCACTAGAACATAGGAAGGCGAGGGTTATGAGGCTTGTCTCTCGATGTCACCTGAGAGATATATATAATATTGGCTTTCGGAAAATACCATTTTTAGTGTTATTCTTTTTAAATTAATTTTCTCTTGATTAAAGCGGGTGTTTGTTTTTATTTTCTGTAATCATATTGGTCCATTTAGTTTCAGAGCAGCTTAAAAAAATAGGGAGTCTATAAAAATTAATTATTGTAATGGGAACTTAGTCTATGATGAGCAGGACGAGAACCCCCCACCCGACTGAAGTTAGCTAGAAAAAGGCTCCCGCAGTCCTAACTCAGCATAGACGGAAGGATGTTTATAAATTATTAGAACTTGCATCGAGATCCTCCGTGGTCCTGTACATTACAACTGATATGGACCAATATCTGCATGGTTGTTAGAGACCATATACTAACACCACGTACCAAATTTCAACCGGATCGGATGAATTTTGCTCCTCTAAGAGACTCCGGAGTTCAAATCTGCGGATCGGTTTATATGGGGGCTATATATAATTATGGACCGATATGGACCAATTTTTCCATGGTTGTTAGAGACCATATACTAATAGCATGTACCAAATTTCAGCCGTATCGGATGTAATTTGCTTCTCTTTGAGGCTCCGCAAGCCAAATCTGGGGATCGGTTTATATGAGGGCTATATATAATTATGGACCGATGTGGTACAATTTTTGCATGGTTGTTAGAGACAGTATACTAACACCATGTACCAAATTTCAGCCGGATCGGATGAAATTTGCTTCTCTTAGAGCAATCGCAAGCTAAATTTGGGGGTCCGTTTATATGGGGGCTATACGTAAAAGTGGACCGATATGGACCAATTTTTGCATGGTTGTTAGAGACCATATATTAACACCATGTACCAAATTTCAGCCGGATCGAATGAAATTTGCTTCTCTTAGAGCAATCGCAAGCCAAATTTGGGGGTCCGTTTATATAGGGGCTATACGTATCAGCCGGATCGGATGAAATTTGCTTCTCTTAGAGCAATCGCAACCGTTTATATGGGGGCTATACGTAAAAGTGGACCGATATGGCCCATTTGTAATACCATCCGACCTACATCAATAACAACTACTAGTGCCAAGTTTCAAGTCGATAGCTTGTTTCGTTCGAAAGTTAGCGTGATTTCAACAGACGAACGGACGGACGGACATGGACCGATATGGCCCATTTGCAATACCATCCGACCTACATCAATAACAACTACTAGTGCCAAGTTTCAAGTCGATAGCTTGTTTCGTTCGGAAGTTAGCGTGATTTCAACAGACGAACGGACGGACGGACATGCTCAGATCGACTCAGAATTTCACCACGACCCAAAATATATATACTTTATGGGGTCTTAGAGCATTATTTCGATGTGTTACAAACGGAATGACAAAGTTAATATTCCCCCCATCCTATGGTGGAGGGTATAAAAAGCTGAAAAAGCGAAAAATTAAACTTTTCTTCCTAGAAGCAAGTACACAAAACCCAAATTTAAAAGAGAATTTTGTGTTAAAAGTATTCTTACTTGTATTCTCCGCTTCTTTGGCTCGGAATCAATACCAAAATTTGTAAAGTAAAGACAAAATCTATGGAACCGGGCATGCTTTTTTTTCGTGTGGAGGGTATAAAAATAATAAATAAATAAATAATGCAGGTTTAGCCTTCCAATGGCTGTGGATTTCTATTTATGCATAAATCTGTCTTTTGTTTGATCTCAAATATGATGGTTTATCACTTCCTGTACTATTAAGTATCATCTTATTTGAGACTCTGTAAAATACAGAGTTATGAAATAATAAAAGTCGAAAACTTCCACAGGGACCTTATTACCTATCGGAGATTTAAAAACATCACCAGCGGCGATGTTTTTATAAAATATTTTTCTAAAAGCTTGTTTTTTTTAATGATATGTATCGATGTTTTTTTTCTTGTTGTTATTTTTTTGTCGTTAAATATTCTGATAACTCTCGTAATGTGCTCAAACTCAATAGTATTTCCATCGAAGTGAAAAAGTCATACAGCAGAGGTTAAACTCCCCGTGTGTGTGTGAAATTGTTTGTTTTATTTAAATCTATTTGATCTTTTTTGGGATATTTAATTGTTCAAAAGTAAAAAAAATTCTCATTTTAAAACGGCACAAAATATTTTCTAAGACTTCTCCAAAAGAACTTCAGTTGAAGTGAAAAAAATTGATGGAAAATCGTGGGATGCGCTTAAAAAGAATTGGTTGGGTAAGAACTTTCAATTATTTTACTTGGAAGTTAATTGTATTAATATGTTTATAAACTGAACATTTGTCAGCTTCGTTTAACTTGTTGAAGAAATTTGATCCAAATATGTTTTTTTTTTTTATCGAAACTGATTTATTCGTGGAAATTCATTAAAAAATTAGACTACTGAATTAAAATTTTCATTTGTTCAATTCACATATATGAATTGAAGAAATTCAAATTTTAGATTTTAGATAGATTTTTACTTCAATTAAGAAATTAAATGAATCGATGAATCCTTTAAATTAATAAGTAGTTTAAGTAAAAAAATATTGGTTATATTTTCTTCTGTGTTTTATAGATTTCATATAGTTCACCACACCAGCCTGCCCCAAAAATAAAAATATTCATAATTTCGGTTTTCTTAGTTACATATTTTATTTACAAGAAGACATTACATACTAAACTTAAAACTAAGAGATATCCTAAAACCCTAAATAGCAAAACAAACAAACCGGAAGACAAATCCTTAAACTAAAATCTTAAAATAGGAAGACATTAATTTTTTTTTTCAATTTTGCTTAAATTTAAATTAACATTATTTTTGCACATTGTTTTCAAAATACGAACACAGTCGAAATGGGAATTTTAAAAATTCCCTTTAAGAAAATATATTAAAGCTTTTGTAGGTAAAAATGAACATATTTTACAACGTTTCATTTTGGGGGAAATCAGCAAAATAACTCACACTTTCCAATGACGATGAATGCTCAGACCTCTTTCTAGTTTTTCTGCAAGTCAGCCAAGAAGTATTGATGGAGTCGGGATTTAAAAAAATCAACAGCTTCTTTTCGCTTTCCAGTGGAACCACAAAGGCAGCATATCATTATTGGTGTTATTTCACTTCTCTCCAACGTTGATGGTTTAAGTAGTTGTTGTAGGCATCACGACAAAGGCAACATTGCGATTAGGCCTATCCAGCGACTTTTTCACTAGGTAGGTGTCTCGAAAAATACCTTAGCGTTTAAATTTATTTTTTTACGAAAAAATTTTATTTAAAGCTGAATTTTATTTTAGGAAAAACTAACATTCCTTATGAGCTGGGAGTCCTCTCCCAAAGCCACTAAGGCATGATGTTAATCCTAAGAACGATGCACTTGTAGTGTATGTCAGTTCATTGCGCTACTTGACTATTTATACCTGTTGCTGGCTGTAAAATCCACCCCCGGAATGGTGAAAAAATCAATTGAGAACTCAAGGGTGGGTTTTTGTTTTTGGGATTTCTCTCTAAAATTAGTTTGGCGGTGTTGGTGTTGGTTTTGTTTATTTTCTAATTGCATATACAACAACAAAAAACAAAACCTATATGGAATGGCTTTAGAATCCTTCAGGGGGTATTAAACTATGAACTGTACTTATTTTTAATATCTCCCTCTCTCATTTTCTCTCCTACTATTTCCTTCCATATCTCTTCTTTCCCGTTCTCTGTTTGAAATTCACTTTACTCTATTCACAAAACCAACAAAGTTAATTAATGTTAAACTTTGTTGGTGGTATTTGTTAGTCTTTAACATCGTTAAAATTCCATGAGGTGTTTATAGAATCCAAATCATTTTTATCGATAGTCGATAAACAATTAATGAAGCGTTATTTAATGGTAGTAAGATCCTCATTGCATACAAAATCTATAAAAAAAATATTTCTTTGAAATTTATGAAAGTTATGGACTATTTAATGTAATGTAAAGTGCTTCTCTCGTACCATCAAATTATTGAAAATTTGTGGGAGATTTCTGTGACTCATTTATTTGGTCGAACTGTGGATATAAGAAAGTCAGAAAAACCACAACTGTTATTTCTATATCATACATTAAACAACCACTACTGAATTAGAAAATCGGGCAATATATTTATGTACACGCACAGAAAAAAAACATATTTGGACATGGTTGCCGCATCCATTTAATGCTTATCTAGAGTATGTAATTGTCGCGAAAACCATGTATGTATTTTGTCTTTGTAAAAATAATTTTCGAGCTGAGAAAAATATATGTTGGCAATAAGAATTTAAATGGTTCTCAAATGCCGCAACCATATTCTATTATTTAAATGTTAGAATTTGAGACCATTACATGGTCGGAAAAATCATGAGAAAAAAGTATTTTTATTGGTTACGTATAGACATATCTAGAACCATTACATGGCCATAAAGACCATGTACATTGTTTTCGTGACAATTTAATTTTTTTGCAGCGAAAAGAATTGTATAAAAACATTGAGCAGGTTCACACGATTTTTATTTTGCGCGTCAGTCGTTTGTTGATTGTTTCTTGGAATGGACGGAGAATGAGGAATTACTGTGGTTTGTGTTAATTTATTTATTCAGAAGTGGCACGTGGTTTTATGTGAACACAAAAAAGGAAAGTGTAATTGAAAACAAGTATATACGGCCGTAAATTCGGCCAGGCCGAAGCTTATGTACCCTCCACCATCGATTGCGTAGAAACTTCTTCTAAACACTGCCATCCACACTCGAATTACTTGAGTTGCGGTAACGCTTGCCGATGGTAAGGTATCGTAAAACATCCTAACACCGTCTTCTAAATTGTAAGTAAGTCCATACGTGGTATATATTATAGAAAAAGAAAATTTGACAAAATTTTCTATAAAAATAAAATTTGACAAAATTTTCTATAGGAAAAACATTTTGACAAAATTTTCTATAGAAATAAAATTTTGGTAACAGGTTGGCTGATAAGTCCCCGGTCTAACAACGAAAAACACATTTTTTTTGTCAAAATTCGTTTTTATTATTCAACATAGTGTCTTTCAAGAGCGATACAACGATTATAACGACCTTCCAATTGTTTGATACCATTTTGGTAGTACTCCTTCGGTTTTGCCTCAAAATAGGCCTCAGTTTCGGCGATCACATCTTCATTGCAGCGAAATTTTTTCCCTGTGAGCATCCTTTTGAGGTCTGAGAACAAGAAAAAGTCGGTAAAAGCCAGATATGGAGAATATGGTGGGTGGGAAGCAATTCGAAGCCCAATTCATAAATTTTTGCCATCGTTCTCAATGACTTGTGGCACGGTGCGTTGTCTTGGTGGAACAACACTTTTTTCTTCTTCATATGGGGCCGTTTTGCCACGATTTCGACCTTCAAACGCTCCAATAACGCCATATAATAGTCACTGTTGATGGTTTTTCCCTTCTCAAGATAATCGATAAAAATTATTCCATGCGCATCCCAAAAAACAGAGGCCATTACTTTGCCAGCGGACTTTTGAGTCTTTCCACGCTTCACCGGTCGCTGTCCACTCAGCCGACTGTCGATTGGACTCAGGAGTGTAGTGATGGAGCCATGTTTCATCCATTGTCACATATCGACGGAAAAACTCGGGTGTAGTACGAGTTAACAGCTGCAAATCATAAATCATCAATACGTTGTTGTTTTTGGTCAAATGTGAGCTCGCGCGGCACCCAACACGTTCCTTTGATATCTTTAAGGCCTCTGCTATCTCGATCAACTTCATTTTACGGTCATTCAAAACCATTTTGTGGATTTTTTTGATGTTTTCGTCGGTAACCAACTCTTTCGGGCGTCCACTGCGTTCACCGTCCCCCGTGCTCATTTCACCACACTTGAATTTTGCATACCAATCTATACTTGTTGATTTCCCTGGGGCAGAGTCCGGAAACTCATTATCAAGCCAAGTTTTTGCTTCCACCGTATTTTTTCCCTTCGGAAAACAGTATTTTATAAAAACGCGAAATTGCTTTTTTTTTCATTTTATGCACAATAACAAAAGTTGCTTCACAAAAGACGCACTATCTCACAAACTAATTGACTTGCAGACATCAAATTTTGACACGAATCATTTGAAGGTTGGTAATATATAAAAATAATATGAATTTAATACTAGCGACGCCAAATTTTTGCATGGTTGTCAAATAACATATACCAACACCATGTACCAAATTTCAACCGGATCGGATGAATTTTGTTCCTCTAAGAGGTTCCGGAGGTCAAATCTGGGGATCGATTTATATGGGGGCTATATATAATTATGGACCGATATGGACCAAATCTTATGTGGTCTTAGAGACCACATACTAACACCACGTTCCAAATTTCAACCGGATCAGATGAACTTTGCTCCTGCAAAAGGAGTACAAATATCAACCAAATCGGATGAAGTTTGGTCCTCCAAGAGGCTCCGCAGGTCAAATCTGGGGATCGATTTATGTGGGTGCTATATATAATTATGGACCGATATGGACCCATTTTTGCATGGTTGTTAGAGACCATACACGAACACCACGTACCAAATTTCAACCGGATCGCATGAAGTTTGGTCCTCCAAGAGGCACCGGAGGTCAAAATATAACCCCCATCCTATGCTGGAGGGTATAAAAAACATAATGAAGTCAGCTTTGTAAAAAATTACCTTAAAATAAAAACCATCTTGTGGTTAAACAAAAATATTTCGTACAGAAAAATAACTACACATAAACTCAAAAAAAAGTTTACTTGGATCCAAAGGTTTTGACCTTCTTTAAGGATTTTGGTATTGATTCCGAGCCCAGAAATGAGGGTTCTTTAAAATAAGGAAATGTTTTCGCGACATATCTGGTCTTAAATCTAGGTCTATACAATTAAAATTAGGTTACAGATCTCATTTATCGAAGTTGCATTCTATTTTTCCGGTATATTAATAATATTAATCAAAAATGTGTTTCTTTACTTTAAGGAAAATTTGCCTTAGTTTAAAGGCATGCGACTTTAACGAAGGGACGCAAATTTTCAAAATGTGTGTCCTAAATTTAAAGAAAAAATTTTTGAAGCAAAGATTATATACTCTCATTTTAATTAAAATTTCATTATTTTAACCAAATTTGTCCTTAATAGTGTGTAAATTGCGCATCCTAAAATTGAGGTTGCGTAATCTTTAATATCACGTAAATATTTTTTTCAGTGTAGCCATACATTTCAATAAATTTCATAAAAATAAATTTTTGTATAAAAATCATATTTTTCTAAAATATTGTTATTAATTCGGAAACATTTTTATTTAAAAACAAGTAAGGAAAGTCTAAAGTCTGGCGGTGCCGACTATATTATACCCTGCACCACTTTGTAGATCTAAATTTTCGATACCATATCACATCCGTCAAATGTGTTGGGGGCTATATATAAAGGTTTGTCCCAAATACATACATTTAAGTGATATACTCTATCTGGACAGAATTTGATAGACTTCTACAAAATCTATAGACTCAAAATTTAAGTCGGCTAATGCACTAGGGTGGAGCACAATCTTAGTAAAAAAATATGGGAAACGTTTAAATCTGAAGAAATTTATCGAAACTTCGAAAAAGTTTATTTATGATTTATCGCTCGATATATATGTATTAGAAGTTTAGGAAAATTAGAGTCATTTTTACAACTTTTCGACTAATCAGTGGTGATTTTACAAGGAAAATGTTGGTATTTTGACCATTTTTGTCGAAATCAGAAAAACATATATATGGGAGCTATATCTAAATCTGAACCGATTTCAACCAAATTTAGCACGCATAGAAACAATGCTAATTCTACTCCCTGTGCAAAATTTCAACTAAATCGGAGTTAAAAATTGGCCTCTGTGGTCATTTGAGTGTAAATTGGGCGAAAGCTATATATGGGAGCTACATCTAAATCTGAACCGATTTCAACCAAATTTGGCACACATCGCTACAATGCTAATTATACTCCCTGTGCAAAATTTCAACTAAATCGGAGCAAAAAATTGGCCTCTGTGGTCATTTGAGTGTAAATCGGGCGAAAGCTATATATGGGAGCTACATCTAAATCTGAACCGATTTCAACCAAATTTGGCACACATCGCTACAATGCTAATTATACTCCCTGTGCAAACTTTTCGACTAAGCAGTGGCGATTTTACAAGGAAAATGTTGGTATTTTGACCATTTTTGTCGAAATCAGAAAAACATATATATGGGAGCTATATCTAAATCTGAACCGATTTCAACCAAATTTGGCACACATAGCTACAATGCTAATTCTACTCCCTGTGCAAAATTTCAACTAAATCGGAGGAAAAAATTGGCCTCTGTGGTCATTTGAGTGTAAATCGGGCGAAAGCTATATATGGGAGCTATATCTAAATCTGAACCGATTTCCAACAAATTTGACACACATACCTATAATGCTATTTCTACTCCCTGTGCAAAATTTGAACTAAATCGAAGTAAACAATTGGCCTCTGTGGGCAAATGAGTGTAAATCGGGCGAAAGCTATATATGGGAGCTATATCTAAATCTGAACCGATGTGGATGATATTTTGCAAGTTTTTCGAGATTCATAAAATATTCGGATGTACGGAATTTGAGGAAGATCGGTTGATATACACGCCAACTATGACCAGATCGGTGAAAAATATATATCGCAGCTATATCTAAATCTGAACCGATTTTTTCCAAAATCAATAGGGATCGTCTTTGAGCCGAAACAGGACCCTATACCAGCTGTACTTTGCACACAAAAATACATCAACAGACAGACAGACAGACGGACGGACAGACAGACAGACAGACGGACATCGCTAAATCGATTCAGAATTTAATTCTAAGACGATCGGTATACTAAACGATGGGTCTCAGACTTTTCCTTCTTGGCGTTACATACAAATGCACAAACTTATTATACCCTGTACCACAGTAGTGGTGAAGTGTATAATAAAAAAAAATCGAAACACCAAAAAAGGACCCGTGTTTTCCAAAACGGGTGATTTTTTTGATGGTCCAATAGAAAGTCTATATGTGATTTTATTTTTGTACTATACTACAATTTTTATGGCACTATACTACAATTTTATCTATTATACATTCTGAGTAAATCATTGTCAATTTTCGTGTGGTGTGGAACAATCGTGATTATTTGTACGAATTTTGACAAAACTTGAAAAGTCAAAGTACTCCATGTTTTATTTCCGATTTTTTTTTTCGAAAAATTTTCAAATTTATTTCAATATTTTCAAAAATTTCTTCAAAATCAAAAAAGTTAAATGATTTCCCCACTATCGTCATTTTCGAGGCAAAAATCGGAATTATCTATTTTTTGAGTAAAAATCGACAAAATACCGATAAATCTGTAAAATTGGCAGCACCGCTTGCCACTGTTGCCTCAATAAAAGTAATGCGATTTCTACGAAATCCATGGTGGAGGCTACATAAGATTCAGCCTGGGCGAACATACGGCCATATATACTTGATAATTTCCCTATAGCTCTTAGAAAATTATCCTTTAAAATATAAACTTTAAATATTGTAACAATATTTTTTATTTTTATTACTTTTAATCAATTCATATATTTTTTATGTTTAGTTTTTTAATGGTCATAATTTCCTGTATGTCGAGCTGAATAGTACACCATTCTTCTTAGATTGTAAGCAAGGTTACTTTCCATATCCCAATTGTTTTATTATTTCCGAAACATCTGGAACTTGAGGTTCAGCAGATGTAAGAGCCAAAACGCTCATTACTGCCACAGCGACTATTGCGAAGAAGGATTTCATTTTTAACTGTCGAAAAAAAATTAAAAAAAATAAAACAAAAAATAATCTTTTATTCACTGAACTTACGATTGTTTGTTGGTTTTTGTGAGAAGGAAACTTCATACTTGAGCTTCAGTGGGCAATGCTTTTTATAGAGGCCAGCTAAGTGTATTGCTCTGCATATGCTTAATTTAAATGTTAGCACGAATATTTTTTATGATAAAGAAATTGTTGCAGCAAAACTAATTTACTCAGTTAATGAAGTTAGAAAAAATGTTGAATAATTTGATTTTACTATGATTTGATTTTTTACAAAAGTATAGTAAAACTATTTTAAATTATGATAACGTATATAGTTGACTTTACTTTAAGGCCTTATAAAGTAGTTTAATTACGATTAGGCAAAAAATCCGAAATCTGAGTTCTTGAAGCCCCTGTAATACAGACTCAAAAAAGCTTACCCAGTTCCAAAGAGTTTGTGTTCACTTCTCAGCAAAAAAAGCGACACCAAAAAAGTGATAATGTTCTTGTTGGATCCGTAAGAGGTGCAAAATTAGCGCAGAAGTGATAAATTTAACATCCCAGCAAAAAAAAAAAATTGGAAGTTGTTCCATAAACATTTCTTTTATATTTTATTTTTTTTTTAATATTTGTTTATGTCTATAGCCCCCATATTTAAGCGACCCCCATATTTCAATTCTGGCTCCCCACGTACCGTGCAAAAGTCCATATCTTTTCGTAATTATTTATAGACTTACCTACACATACATACGTTTTTTGTCTAATATATACCACGTATGGACTAACTCACAATTTAGAAAACGATTTAAGACACCACAACCCAAGTAACTCTATTGTGGATGGCAGTCTTTCGTAGAAGTTTCTACGCTATCCATGGTGGAGGGTACATAAGATTCGGCCTGGCCGAACTTACGGCCATATATACTTGTTGGATTTAATATATACCACGTATGGACTTACTTCAAATTTAGAAGACGGTGTTAGGAGGTTTTAAGATACATTGCCATCGGCAAGGGTTACCGCAACTCAAGTAATTCGATTGTGGATGGCAGTGTTTAAAAGAAGTTTCTACGCAATCCATGGTGGAGGGTACATAAGCTTCGGCCTGGCCGAACTTACGGCCATATATACTTGTTTTTGTATAAATTTATTTTTCCCATAAAAAAATTAAAAATTGTCGTAATTTACAAAACTTCCTCAAAAGAATTTCCTTGGAAGTGACAATGCCAAAGGGCACAGGTTCAAATCCCAGCGACGAGGATTTTTTTATTATTGTTTTACTTTTTTATTGATTTTCTATTCGTTTTTGCGAAATGTAATTGTCCAAAACTTAAATTTTCACTTAAAGCGGCCTAATTCCCTATTTACTAAGACTTGTCCAAAAGGATTGCATCGGAAAGAGAAAAAATTTATGGGGTTCCGGGGATGCGCTTTAAAAGAAATGTTTGTGGACTTGTCCAAAACATTTCTTTTAAAGCGCATTCTTTTAAACTGCATCGGAAGTAGAAAAAATTTATGAAAGATGCCGGGATGCTCTATAAAAGAAATGTTTGTGGAACAACTTCCAATTTTTTTGCTGGGATGTAATTTATCGCTACTGGGCTAATTTTGCACCTCTTGCGGATCCAACAAGAACATTATTACTTTTTTGGTGCCGCTTTTTTTTTGCAGAGAAGTGAACACAAACTCTTTGGAACTGGGTAAGCTTGTTTGAGTCTGTATTGCAGCGGCTTCAAGAATTCAGATTTCTGATTTTTTGCCTAATCGTAGTTAAACTACTTTATAAGGCCTTAAAGTAAAGTCAACTATCTACGTTATCATAATTTAAAATATTTTTACTATACCTTTGTACAGTGTTAAAAAATTATCAATTTACAAACAACAAGCAATGTTATAGTAAAATCAAATTATTCAACATTTTTTCTAACTTCATTAACTGAGTAAATTAGTTTTGCCGCAACAATTTCTTTATCATAACAAATATTCGTGCTAACATTTAAATTAAACATATGCAGAGCAATACACTTAGCTGGCCTCTATAAAAAGCATTGCCCACTGAAGCTCAAGTATGAAATTTCCTTCTCACAAAAACCAACAAAGAATCGTAAGTTCAGTGAATAAAAGATTATTTTTTGTTTTATTTTTTTTAATTTTTTTTTCGACAGTTAAAAATGAAATCCTTCTTCGCAATAGTCGCTGTGGCAGTAATGAGCGTTTTGGCTCTTACATCTGCTGAACCTCAAGTTCCAGATGTTTCGGAAATAATAAAACAATTGGGATATGGAAAGTAACCTTGCTTACAATCTAAGAAGAATGGTGTACTATTCAGCTCGACATACAGGAAATTATGACCATTAAAAAACTAAACACAAAAAAGATATGAATTGATTAAAACTAATAAAAATAAAAAATATTGTTACAATATTTAAACTTTATATTTTAAAGGATAATTTTCTAAGAGCTATAGGGAAATTATCAAGTATATATGGCCGTATGTTCGCCCAGGCTGAATCTTATGTAGCCTCTACCATGGATTTCGTAGAAATCGCATTACTTGGATTGTGGCAACGGTGACAAGCGGGACTGCCAATTTTACAGATTTATAGGTATTTTGTCGATTTTTACTCAAAAAATAGATAATTCCGATTTTTGCCTCGAAAATGACGATAGTGGGGAAATCATTTAACTTTTTAGATTTTGAAGAAATATTTGCAAATATTGAAATAAAGTTGAAAATTTTTGGAAAAATTTTCGAAAATAAAACATGGAGTACTTTGACTTTTCAAGCTTTGTCAAAATTGTCAAATTCGTACAAATAATCATGATTCTTCCACACCACACAAAAATTGACAATGATTTACTCAGAATGTATAATAGATAAAATTGTAGTATGGTGCCATAAAAATTGTAGTATAGTATAAAAATAAAATCACATATAGACTTTCTATTGGACCATCAAAAAAATCACCCGTTTTGGAAAACACGGGTCCTTTTCTGGAGTTTCGGAATTTGTTATTTTTAAATAAAAATGTTACCGAATTAATAGCAATATTTTAGAAAAATATGATTTTTATACAAAAATTTATTTTTATGAAATTTGTTTTGTTTTGTTATTGTTGGTTTTGTACTTTAATCATTGTTGTTGTTTTTTTTGATTTCAGCTTAAAACCATGCATTGACAAAACTATCAACCAATTATCAGAATAAATTCAGTCAGTTCATTAAACCCAACAATGAACCACACTTGAACCTACCGATAAAAGGTTTTACATTGATAGCCGGCTAATGCCGAAATAAATTCGTACAAACATATCTCTTTTCCTTTGCCACCGTCAAATCATCGATTTGGATCAATTTTGGTATGGTTGTTAGCGGCCATATACTAACACCACGTTGCACATTTGAACCGGATCGAATGAATTTTTCTCCTCCAAGAGGCTCCGGAGGTCAAATCTGGAGAACGTTTTATATGGGGGCTATATATAGTTATGGACCGATATGGACCAATTCTGGCACGGTTGTTAGAGACTATATACCTACAACATCCCAGCAAAAAAAGCGTCGCCAAAAATGTAATGAAAATGTTCTTTTTGGATCCGGAAGTGGTGCAAAATTGACGCAGAAGCGATGAATTTAACATGGGCTTGTCATAGGACGGAAGTCCTCCATTTCAACAGCCGTTGCACTGAATTTGCATCACTTCTTTACGTGTGATCCAAATTCAATGTTTTGGATGTAAATTAAAAATTTCTGTGATATTTTGTCAAATAAATAATTTTTATAAATTTTTTTATAATTTTTAATGGATTCTAATGCTTGTCGGAAACGTTTGACCTCAAAAATTTTCAAAAATTCACAATTTTTATACCCTCCACCATCGGATGGGGGTATATTAACTTTGTCATTCCGTTTGTAACACATCGAAATATTGCTCTAAGACCCCATAAAGTATATATATTCTGGATCGTGGTGAAATTCTGAGTCGATATAAGCATGTCCGTCCGTCCGTCTGTCCGTCTGTCCGGCTGTCCGTCCGTCTGTGGAAATCACGCTAACTTCCGAACGAAACTAGCTATCGACTTGAAACTTGGCGCAAGTAGTTGTTATTGATGTAGGTCGGATGGTATTGAAAATGGGCCATATCGACCCACGTTTACGTATAGCCCCCATATAAACCGATCCCCAAATTTGGCTTGCGGAGCCTTCCGGAGCAGCAAAATTCATCCGATCCGGTTGAAATTTGGTACGTGGTCTAAGTATACGGTCTCTAACAACCATGCAAAAATTGGTTCATATCGGTCCATAATTATATATAGCCCCCATATAAACCGATCCCCAGATTTGACCTCCGGAGCCTCTTGGAGGGGCAAAATTCATCCGATCCGGTTGAAATTTGGTACCTGATGTTAGTATACGGTCTCTAACAACCACGCAAAAATTGGTCCATATCGGTCCATAAATATATATAGCTCTCATATAAACCGATCCCCAGATTTGACCTCCGGAGCCTCTTGGAGGAGCAAACTTGATCCTACCCGATTGAAATTTGGTACGTGGTGTTAGTATATGGTCTCTAACAACCATGCAAAAACTGGTCCATATCGGTCCATAATTATATATAGCTCCCATATAAACCGATCCCCAGATTTGACCTCCGGAGCCTCTTGGAGGGGCAAAATTCATCCGATCCGTTTGAAATTGGGTACCTGATGTTAGTATATGGTCTCTAACAAGCATGCAAAAATTGGTCCATATCGGTCCATAATTATATATAGCTCCCATATAAACCGATCCCCAGATTTGACCTCCGGAGCCTCTTGGAGGAGCAAAAGTCATCCGATGCGGTTGAAATTTGGTACATTTCGTTAGTATATGGCCTCTAACAGCCATGTAAAAATTGTCAAATTTTATTACTATAGAAAGTTTTGTAAAAAGTTTATTTCTATAGCAATGTTTGTCAACATTTTATTTCCATAGAAAATTTTGTCAAAATTTTATTTCTATAGAAAATTTTGTAAAAAATTTATTTCTGTAGAAAATTTTGTCAACATTTTATTTCTATAGACAATTTTGTCAACATTTTATTTCTATAGAACATTTTGTCAACATTTTATTTCTATAAAAAATTTTGTCAACATTTTATTTCTATAGAAAATTTTGTCAAAATTTTATTGCTATAGAAAATTTTGTCAACATTTTACTTCCATAGAAAATTTTGTCAACATTTTATTTCTATAGAAAATTTTGTCAAGTTTTTATTTCTATAGAAAATTTTGTCAAAATTTTATTTCTATAGAAAATTTTGTCAAACTGAATTATATACGTATTTAATCGGCCTTTTTTTGTTTAATATATACCCCTTATGGACTAACTTACAATTTAGCAGACAGTGTTAAAAAGTTTTACGATACCTTGCCATCGGCAAGTGTTATCGCAACCCAAGTAATTCGTTTGTGGATGACAGCCTGTAGTAGAAGTTCCTACGCAATCCATGGTGGAGGGTACATAAGATTCGGCATGGCCGAACTTACGGCCGTATATACTTGTTTCAGATTGAATTTAGCATTTTTTTCGACAAAATTTAAATGATTTGTACCATTTCATGTGTTCTTACACTGTTTTTAAACAATTTGAAACAAAAAAAGTTAAAATTACCCATTAAAAATATGAAAAAACAAGTCATAAAAAATTTAATTAAAAGAACTTCCTGGGCAGTTAAAATAAAGAACATCATTGGGAGTGCATCTTCTGGAAGTGCTTTTGGAAGAACTGCCTTTGGAAGAACTTCCAAATTTTTTTGCTGGGATGTTCCAAATTTCAACCGGATCGGATGAAATTTGCTTCTATTAGAGGCTCCACAAGCAAATCTGGGGAAAAATTGTGCCATGTTTCAAGAACAAACCGTCTTTAAAAAAAAAGTATTAACATCTCCTAGTTTTGAACGTTTTTTTTGCTTTGTAGTGAAAACGATTTAATTAATTTTAAAGAATTTTTCAAAAGTATTAAAGCCAAGGTGACCTTACTAAAATATTTTTTTTTTTATGCAAAGAATCCCAAGTTTAAGTCGAATCACATAACTATAAAGAGAACGACTTCATTCACAGGTTTATTGACTTTTGTAAGAGGGAAACTTCATATTAGAGAAATGCGTCTTCTATGCTATGAAAAATTCGTATTCCTATTTTACGGACGTGAAATCTTTGGCCTCACGAAAATATTTTTTTCAGTGCATAATTATTTAAACCTCAATTTAAAACTGCAAATTCAAACTGGACTTCAAGTATACAAAATACACCACGTTTTAAGCAAAACCACACTGAAACAAAGAGTGAACCCACCAGGAATAAACTTATTGGTTAATTTTAGAAAATTTAGATTTTTTTTTAAATTTCAATTAAACTGTATTACAAACACTAACATCACGCCGATATCGAAAAAATAAGTACATATTTTTCGACAAATTCAAAAAAAAGTATATACGGCCGTAAGTTCGGCCAGGCCGCATCTTATGTACCCTCCACCATGGATTGCGTAGAAACTTCTAATAAAGACGGTCATCCACAATTAAATTACTTGGGTTGCGGCCGATGGCAAGGCATCTTAAAACTTCTTAACATCACCTTCTAAATTGTAAGTTAGTCCATGCGGGATATATAGTAGACAAAAAAAAAGGTTGATTAAATACGACGAAATAAATTTTTGACAAAGTTTTCTATAGAAATATAAAATTTTTGGGGGCTATATATAATATAGGTCGATACGGACCAATTTTGGCATGGTTGCGAAATGTACCAAATTTCAACCGGATCGGATGAATTTTGCTCCTCAAGAGGCTCCGGAGGTCAAATCTGGGGACCGGTTTATATAAGGGCTATATATAATTGTGGACCGATATGGACCAATTCTGCCATGGTTCTTAGATACCATATACTAACACCACATACCAAATTTCAACCGGATTGGATTAAATTTGCTTCTCTTAGAGGCTCCGCAATTTTTGCATGGTTGCTAGAGACTATACCATGTTCGAAATTCCTGGATCGAATGAAATTTGCTTCTCTTATATGCTCCGCAAGCCAAATCTGGGGATCGGTTTATATGGGGGCTATATAATTTTATGGACCGATGTGGACCAATTTTTGCGTGGTTCTTAGAGACCATACACTAACACCATGTGCCAAATTTCAGCCGGATCCGATGAAATTTGCTTCTCTTTGAGGCTCCGCAAGCCAAATCTCGCGGTACTTTTTATGGGCGCCATACGTAAAAGTGAACCGATATGGCCCATTTGCAATAATATCTGACCTACATCAATAACAACTACTTGTGCCAAGTTTCATGTCGAATGCTTGTTTCGTTCGGAAGTTCGCGTGATTTCAACAGACGACGGACGGACATGCTTAGATCGACTCAGAATTTCACCACGACCCAGAATATATATATATACTTTATGGGGTCTGAGAGCAATATTTCGATGAGTTACAAACGGAATGACAATGTTAATATACCCCCATCCTGTGGTGGAGGATATAAAAACTTCTTAAAAATAAAGTGTTGCAAAATACGTCCTCAATACGTAATTTCAACTTCAATCAACTTTTTGATTGGATATAATTTGGCAAATTTTTTTACCGTTCCCTTAATATTCTTGAGTAAATATTCTAATAATATATAAATTTCAATAGTTTTCATAATTGACTTTATATTTTAATTTGACGACAAAGTCAATTTGTATAACTTAATTATTTAATTAATTAAAAAGTTAAAACCGTAATTTTAACTTTAACTCAATTAACGTTTTAATTGGAAATATTTTAGCAACATTTTTATACCCTCCACCATAGGATGGGGGGTATATTAACTTTGTCATTCCGTTTGTAACACATCGAAAAAGTGCTCTAAGACCCCATAAAGCATATATATTCTGGGTCGAGGTGAAATTCTGAGTCGATCTAAGCATGTCCGTCCGTCCGTCTGTTGAAATCACGAAAACTTCCGAAAAAAACAAGCTTTCAACTTGAAACTTGGCACAAGTAGTTGTTATTGATGTAGGTCGGATGGTATTGGAAATGGATCATATCGGTCTACTTTTACGTATAGCCCCCATATAAACGGACCCCCAGATTTGGCTTGCGGAGCCTCTAAGACTAGCATATTTCATCCAATCTGGCTGAAATTTGGTACATGATGTAAGTATATATATTTGGTACATGGTATAAGTATATCATCTCTAACAACCATGCAAAAATTGGTCCATATCGGTCCATAATTATATATAGCCCCCATATAAACCGATCCCCAGATTTGAACTCCGGAGCCTCTTAGAGGAACAAAATTCATCCGATCCGGTTGAAATTTGGTACATGGTGTTGGTATATGTTCTTTAACAACCATGCTAAAATTGGTCCATATCGGTCCATAATTATCTATAGACCCCATATAAATCGATCCCCAGATTTGACCTCCGGAGCCTTTTGTAGGAGCAAAATTCATCCGATCCAGTTGAAGTTTGGAAAGTGGTGTTCGTATATGGTCTCTAATAGCCATGCAAAAATTGGTCCATATCGGTCCATAATTATATATAGCCCCCATATAAACCGTTCCCCAGATTTGACCTCTGGAAACTTATGGAGGAGCAAACAATTCATCCGATCCGATTGAAATTTGGAACGTGGTGTTAGTATATGGCCGCTAATAACCATGCCAAAATTGATCCATATCGGTCTATAGTTATATATAGCCCATCCCCAATCGCACAAAAATTGGTCCATATCGGTTCACAATCATGGTTGCCACTCGAGCCAAAAATAATCTACCAAAATTTTATTTCTATAGAAAATTTTGTCAAAATTTTTTTTCTATAGTAAATTTTGTCAAAATTTTATTCCTATAGAAAATTTTGTCAAATTTTATTTCTATAGAAAATTTTGTCAAAAATTTATTTCTATGGAAAATTTTGTGAAAATTTTATTTCTATAGAAAATTTTGTTAAAATTTTATTTCTATAGAAAATTTCGTCAAAAATTTATTTCTATAATATATACCACGTATGGACTTACTTACAATTTAGAAGACGGTGTTAGGAGGTTTAAAGATACCTTGCCATCGACAAGCGTTGCCGCAACTCAAGTAATTCGATTGTGGATGGCAGTGTTTAGAAGAAGTTTCTACGCAATCCATGGTGGAACGTACATAAGCTTCGGACTGGCCGAACTTACGGCCGTATATACTTGTTTTTACATTGTTTTCTATTCTACACAAAAACAGACATTCGTAGTTTATGGACATGAAATTTTGTGATTACCTAACATATTTTTTCAGTGTACAGTAAAAATGTTGCAATATGGTCTGCTTGAAACAACGTTATTACATTAAAAAAAATAACAATGTTAAAGAAAATTTACAATGTTAAAGAAAATTTCCAATGGACTCAGACTTAATATTACTCGACTTTATTATCTAAACACATTAACAAAGTAATTTATTTTTGCCATAACTAAATAGACAACAATTGTTTTATCATAAGAACTATTCGTGAGAAAATTTAATTGAAAACCAAATATAGACGCAATAGAGGTATACTACCTCTATAAAAAGCCTTGCACCCTGAATCTTAAATATGAAGTTTCCTTTAATATCTCAACAAAAGAAACAAAAAATCGTAAGTGCATTAAACACAAGTTTTTTTTAAGACTTTTTTTAAGACTTTTCTTAACTTTTTTCTTCAACAGCTAGAAATGAAATCCTTTTTCGCAATTGTCGCTATGGCTGTAATGAGCGTTATAGCTTTTGCTTCTGCTGAGCCTATAGTTTCAGGTGTTGAAGATATAACAAAGTTAGTGGGATTGGGAAAGTAAGCGAGTTTAAAGCGTAAAACAATCGGATTCTGATTACGGCGACTAAGGCTGCTATTCAAGAAATGATGACCATCAAAAATAATAAAAAAAAATTGAATTATGCATTGACCAAAACTAAATAAATAAAAGAAACATATAGTGCATTAGCCAAAGTTTTTATTTGTACAACAAAAAGTACACCTACACGAACGAAAAAGATTGTTTTTCATATGCTTGGTTATAAAAATTATATGTTTGGAACTCAAATTTTTTAACAAATTATTTATAAGTGCAATCATATAATGTTCATAAACTAGCATTTGTTAATATGTTAGAATATATTATGTGTGGGACGTAACATTTTTTTAAATGTACTATGTTGGGATGCAAACATATATTAATTTAGAAATAGCCTATAAACATATATGTGTTTAGTAAGAGAGACCTAGAGGGTATGGTGCAAGTAAACGAATGGAAGTAACCTATTGGCGCCTTAAACATATATATACATAAGAAAACTTCCTTAATTTTTTTTTTCTACCAGTGTATGCTTAAGGTGAAACATAATATGTTTAAACAATACAAACAATATTTTATTTGGAAAAATCCTGAAAATATATATGTTTGAAGCAAAATGTGTTTGGGGTATACTATGTTAAAGAAGCGATTTTTTGAGGGCGTAAGAACTGCTGGTGACATTTCTGAGTGTTTTTTCTGTATAGAAAATTTTTTCAAAATTTTATTTCTACAGAAAATTTTTTTCAAATCTTTATTCTATAGAAAATTTTGTCCAAATTTTATTTTTATAGAAAATTTTGTCCAAATTTTATTTTTATATAAAATTTTGTCAAAATTTTATTTTTATAGAAAATTTTGTCCAAATTTTATTTTTATAGAAAATGTTGTCAAAATTTTATTTTTATAGAAAATTCTACCAAGTAGTAAAAAATCTATCATTTTTGGTAGAATTCAACCAACTGTGGGTACCGTGGACGTATTTCAGCCACACTAGGACAAACAAATATACAAAGGTATGTGAACAGAGGCACTCCTCAAGGATGAGTTCTATCAACGCTTCTTTGGAATGTTGCTATAAACAACCTTATGATTTCCCTAGACTAAGTAAAGAAAAATGTAGGTGACATACGCCGATGATGTGGCTAAGGGATGTGGAGTCGAATCAATTTTGCTCGTCTCCAGCCTTTTGTTATCAGTCTCGACTCCAACTCCGGAGTCGACTCCGGTAACATAACTAAATCTCATTTTAATACCACTAATTTGAAGTTCTATTGTGGGGGTACCGTAAATGGATCGACATAAATTATCGTATTTATTTATGTTTGAAAAAAAAGATCTTAATTTCACTTTTGATGCCAATCGAAGTCTATATTTTAAATTTAAGGCAATGTCGGTCCTATGTTTAATAAATAAAATAATGATATAAATACCCATCACAATATGAGCAGATACCAATAGTTTTCAGTATATGCATTTATAGACAGGTAAAAAAAGTTCAAAGTCAGACGGGGCTCATTGTATTCAGCGTTGCCAGAATTGTTTCACCAAAAACCGCTAGATTTGTCCAAAAAACTAGCCAAAAAAGCTAAAAAATGTTAAAAAAAATAGCTAGAAACAAGTATATACGGCCGTAAGTTCGGCCAGGCCGAAGCTTATGTACCCTCCATCATGGATTGCGTAGAAACTTCTTCTAAACACTGCGATCCACAATCGAATTATGTGAGTTGCGGTAACGCTTACCGATGGCAAGGTATTTTAAAACCTCATAACACCTTCTTCTAAATTGTATGTAAGTCCATACGTGGTATATATTAAATAAAAAAAGAACGATCCAATAAGTATATAATTCAGTTTGACAGAGTAGACATAAAATTTTGACAAAATTTTCTACAGAAATACAATTTTAACAAAATTTTCTATAGAAATAAACTTTTGACAAAATTTTCTATAGAAATAAAAATTTTGACAAAATTTTCTATAGAAAGAAAATTTTGACAAAAATTTCTACAGAAATAAAATTTTAACAAAATTTTCTATAGAAATAAACTTTTGACAAAATTTTCTATAGAAATAAAATATTGGTAGATTATTTTTGGCACGAGTGGCAACCATGATTATGAACCGATATGGACCAATTTTGGTATGGTACTTAGCGACCATATACTAACACCACGTTCCTAATGTGAACCGGATCGGATGAATTTTGCTCCTCCAAGAGGCTCCGGAGGTCAAATCTGGAGAACGTTTTATATGGGGGCTATATATAATTATGGACCGATATGGACCAATTCTGGCACGGTTGTTAAAGATCATATACTAACACCATGTTCCAAATTACAACCGGATTGGATGAAATTTGCTTCTCTTGGAGACTTCGCAAGCCAAATCTGGGGATCGGTTTATATGGGGTCTATATATAATTATGAACCGATGAGGACCAAATTTTGCATGGTTGTTAGATACCATATACCAATATCACGTACCAAATTTCAGGCGGATCGGATGAAATTTGCTTCTCTTTGAGGCTCCGCAACCAAAATCTGGGGATCGGTTTATATGGGCGCTATATATAATTATGGACCGATGTGGACCAATTTTTGCATGGTTGTAAGAGACCATATACCAACACTATGTACCAAATTTCAGCCATATCGGATGAAATATGCTTCTGTTAGAGGCTCCACAAGCCAAATCTGAGGGTCCCTTTATATGGGGGCTATCCGGTTCAAATTAGGAACGTGGTGTTAGTATATGGTCGCTAACAACCATACCAAAATTGGTCCAATCACACAAAAATGGGTCCATATCGGTTCATAATCAAAAATAATCTACCAAAATTTTATTTCTAGAGAAAATTTTGTTAAAATTTTATTCGGTTCACAATACAATTTTCATCATTGTCAAAATTTTATTTCTATAGAAAATTTTGTCAACATTTTATTTCTATAGAAAATTTTGTCAAAATTTTATTTCTATAGAAAATTTTATCAAAATTTTATTTCTATAGAAAATGTTGTTCAAATTTTATTCGGTTCATAATCATGGTTGCCACTCGTGCCAAAAATAAACTACCAAGATTTTATTTCTATAGAAAATTTTGTCAAAAGTTTATTTCTATAGAAAATTTTGTTAAAATTTTATTTCTGTAAAAATTTTTGTCAAAATTTTCTTTCTATAGAAAATTTTGTCAAAATTTTTATTTCTATAGAAAATTTTGTGAAAATTTTATTTCTATAAAGAAAGAAAGAAAAGTTTGTCAAAATTTTATGTCTACTTTGTCAAACTGAATTATATACGTATTGGATCGATCTTTTTTGATTTAATATATACCACGTATGGACTTACATACAATTTAGAAGATGGTGTTAGGAGGTTTTAAGATACCTTGCCATCGGCAAGCGTTACCGCAACTTAAGTAATTCGATTGTAGTTGGCAGTGTTTAGAAGAAGTTTCTACGCAATCCATGATGGAGGGTACATAAGCTTCGGCCTGGCCGAACTTACGGCCGTATATACTTGTTATACCTACCACCATAGAATGGTGACGGGGGTATAATAAGTTTGTCATTCCGTTTTTAACACATCGAAATATCGATTTCCGACTATATAAAGTATATATATTCTTGATCAGGGAGAAATTCTAAGACGATCTGGCCATGTCCGTCTGTCCGTCTGTCCGTCTGTCTGTCTGTCTGTCTGTCTGTCTGTTGTAATCACGCTACAGTCTTCAATAATGAAGCAATCGTGCTGAAATTTTGCACAAACTCGTATTTTGTCTGCAAGCAGGTCAAGTTCGAAGATGGGCTATATCGGTCAAGGTTTTGATATAGTCCCCATATAAACCGACTTCTCGATTTGGGGTCTTGGGCTTATAGAAACCGCAGTTTTTATCCAATTTGCCTGAAATTGGAAATCTAAAGGTATTTTAGGACCATAAAGAGGTGTGCCAAAAATGGTGAGTATCGGCCCATATTTTGGTATAGCCCCCATATAGCCCGATCTCCCGATTTTACTTCTTGGGCTTATAGAAATCGTAATTTTTATCCAATTTGCCTGAGATTGGAAATCTAGAGGTATTTTAGGACCATAAAGAGGTGTGCCAAAAATGGTGAGTATCGGTCCATGTGTTGGTATAGCTCCCATATAGACCGATCTCCCGATTTTATTTCTTGGGCTTATAGAAACCGTAGTTTTTATCCAATTTGCCTGAAATTGGAAATCTAGATGTATTTGGTGACCATAAAGAGGTGTACCAAAAATGGTGAGTATCGGTCCATGTTTTGGTATAGCCCCCATATAGACCGACCTCACGATTTTACTTCTTGGGCTTATAGAAACCGTAGTTTTTATCCAATTTGCCTGAAATTGGAAATCTAGATGTATTTGGTGACCATAAAGAGGTGTACCAAAAATGGTGAGTATCGGTCCATGTTTTGGTATAGCCCCCAAATATACCGACCTCACGATTTTACTTCTTGGGCTTATAGAAACCGTAGTTTTTATCCAATTTGCCTGAAATTGGAAATCTAGATGTATTTTGTGGCCATAAAGAGGTGTGCCAAAAATGGTGAGAACGATCTCCCAATTTACCTCCTTAGGTTTGTAGAAACCGTAGTTTTTTTCCGATTTGCCTGAAATTGTAAATATTCTGGTATTTAAGGCTCACAAAAACGTGTATCGGATTAAGTTTTTATCGGTCCATTTGGTAATGCCTCCATATAGACCGATTTCACTTCTTGAGAGTATAGAAGGCGCACTGATCATGAAAATTGCTTGAAACTCTATGTAAAATTTCCAGATTTTATTTCTCCTACATATTTAAGATTTCAAATCAAGACGTTATTTTATAATTTTCTTGCACACTTACAAGAGATGTTAATGATTCCTCCAAAACTCAAACAAAAATGGTTCTTATAAATCCAGAATCTGATATAGTCTTCATAGGTAAAATCTTTAAATTTATCTTCGTGAAGTGTACTGGTTGAACTGCTCTGCTTGATCTGTCCTCAAACCCTTTGAAATTTCAAAGGAAACCATAATATTTGATTCATGGTGGTGGGTGTTTAAGATTCGGCCCGGCCGAACTTACTGCTGTATATACTTGTTTTTATTTGCAGTTACATGATGTCTGCCTTTGTACATTTGATGGGCACGAAATAAATATGGAGTGATTACTTATTATTGAAATTGAACTAAAATAGCGTGTAAAAATATGTGATGTTTATAAATTATAAATACAAATAAACAATGAATTAGTTTGTAAATGAATAAAAATAAATAAATAATGTCAATTTTGTGTTTCCTCTTCTCAAGTGGCGTCCTTTTTCGACGACGAAAAAAGTTTTTTCATAAAGATCAAAACATTTTAGATAGTGACCATTGTCGTTTGATTCCAACAAAATTCATCTTATCAATATAATAACATTTTAGATGAGGACAATTTTAGTTTTCTTAGAACCATATTCACTGAGCTAACATGGTTGCAGGTGAAAATGTTACATGGCCGCCGCAAAAATAGCTCCTATCATATTATTTTGCTCTTCGAATATGATTGTGACAATCATGTTTCTTCTCTGCGTGTATGGTAGCCCTTAGTGGTTTCTACTGCCTGTAGTCTATTTGGCATTGAGTGGCTTATGGTTTTCGTCAATTCTACGGGAATTGAGCTCCATATATTCATAGGGATATTTTTTAAATTTTTTTTGCTAAAAATTTTAAAGTTATTCAGCTTTGTTTTCATATACATCAACGAGTGTACAATTAGATTCCTGTCCTGGCTTTGCGGAGGGTGAGGTAATGCTTTTTTAGTGTTGTATACCAATATGGGACATCTGCTTGGGGTCATTATCTTGGACAAATACATCTTCCAGACTCATTTTTTGGGCAGATTAAATAGGACAAATTATTCTTCAAAATGTGTAAATTATCTATTTTGTTTATATTTCCTTCAAGAAATATGAGATTCCTCACGCCATTCGCATGTCGTCACATGCCCACCTACGTGGGTAACAGTATGCGTAATATTTCGTTTTCCCCCTTTATTTCCCTTGTTTCTCCACGCGTATTTAATTTAAGATATAATACATATATATTTAGTTCATATTTTTCATGTCGTTCCACAATTTACTTCAAATTGATAAGCGTACAACTTTTTGTTTGCTGACTGTATACATATTTATTTTTTTTAAATTTATATAGCAATTTAATTAGTTTTGGGTAAACAAATTGAGACAACAATTTCGTTATCTACAAACTATTCGTGCTTAAGTTTAATAGAAAAAAATTAAGTTTAATAGAAAAAAACTAGAGGCATATATTGAAGAGACCTCTATAAAAAGCCTCACATTTTAAAGCCTAAGTATAGAGTTTTCTAGAATATCTCAACAGAACCAAAAAATCGTAAGTTCATTAAACAAGAGATTTTTTTAGACTTTTCTTAATTCTCTTCTTCGACAGTAAAAATGAAATCCTTTTTCGCTGTTGTCGCTATTGCTGTAATGAGCGTTTTGTCTTTAGCTTCTGCTAAACCAGGACTTCCTGGCATTGACACAATTACCTCTCTCGCAAGTGGATTGGGAGCACCAATATAAGCAAGGTTACAGCCTTAAAATATGGAATTCCTATTGCGGCTAACAGACGATTATGAACGAAATCTTAATAATTAAAAAAAAACATGTAAAATTATGAATTGGCTGAAAATAAAATAAAAAAAGATTCGTAACAGAAATATTGAAACATTTTATTTTATAATAATTGAGATATACATGGAGGCATGGGTAATAAAAAGAAATACCACCAAATGCACCAATTTTTTTGCTAAAATGCAAGAAACAAAAATGAACTATGTCGTTGGAAAATTGAACTAAATTATACTCCACATTTTGAGATTTCCACAAAGCGTTGCTAAAACCAGGATAAATGTCCTGATGAACTTTTTAACTACAACTCACGAAATGGCACCCTCTCATGATGATAAGGATTATGCGCAAATAAAGGTAAATTAAGATCATGTATTTTTATCAAAAAGGATATCAGGTGTTTCTTTATACCCTTCACCACTACTATGATACAGCGTATAATAAGTTTATGCATTTGTATGTAACGCCCAGAGGGAATTAAATTCTGGATCGATTTAACGATGTTCGTCTGTAGAAATAAAATTTTGACAAAGAATTTCTATAGAAATAAAATTTTGACAAAGTATTTCTATAAAAATAAAATTTAGAGAAAATTTTCTATAGAAATAAAATTTTGAGAAAATTTTCTATAGAAATAAAATTTTGAGAAAATTTTCTATAGAAATAAAAATTTGAGAAAATTTTCTATTTTGTCAAAATTTTATTTCTCCTGCAACAGTTCCATCCTTCAGACTCGTATGTGACTCTTATATTGGAATATTCTCGGCTTGTTGAAATTACCAAAGACCTGGAAAAGATTTAAGGTGATCTTCATTCCATAAGCGGGCGGAATAATGCATGGAACGACTAAGGATTTTAGACCTATTAGCTTTACGTCTTTTTATACCCTCCACCATAGGATGGGGGATATATTAACTTTGTCATTCCGTTTGTAACACATCGAAATATTGCTCTAAGACCCCATAAAGTATATATATTCTGGATCGTGGTGAAATTCTGAGTCGATCTAAGCATGTCCGTCCCTCCGTCCGTCCGTCTGTTGAAATCACACTATCTTCCGAACGAAACAAACTATCGACTTGAAACTTGGCGCAAGTAGTTGTTATTGATGTAGGTCGGATATCGGTTCACTTTTACGTATAGCGCCCATATAAACGGACCCCCAGATTTGGCTTGCGGAGCCTCTAAGAGTAGCATATTTCATCCGATCTGGTTGAAATTTGGTACATGGTGTTAGTATATGGTCTCTAACAACCATGCAAAAATTGGTCGACATCGGTCTATAATTATATATAGCCCCATATAAACCGATCCCCAGATTTAGTTTGCGGAGCCTCTAAAAGAAGCCAATTTCATCCGATCCGGCTGGAATTTGGTACATGGTGTTAGTATATGGTCTCTACAACCATGCAAAAATTGGTCCTTATCGGTCCATAATTATATATATTCCCCATATAAACCGATACCCAGATTCGGCTTCCGGATCCTCTTGGAGGAGCATATTTAACCTAATTCAGTTGAAGTGTTGTGTTTTGTGTAACTATATGGACACTAACAACTATGCACAAATTAGTCCATAATTATATATATAGCCCCCATATAAACTGGTCTCTAGATTTCAACTCCGGAGCCTTTTGGAGAAGCATACTTCATCCAATCCGGTTGAAACTTGGTACGCGGTGTTAGTATATGGTATATAACAACCATACCAAAATTGGTACATATCGGTCAGATGTTATATATAAGCCTCAGGTAAATTGATGTTCAATCACACAAAAATTGGTCCATATCGGTTCATAATTGTATAGAGCTCCTATGTAAAGCGACCCCTATATTTCAATTCTGGCTCTTTAATTACCGCGCAAAAGTCCATATCGGTTCGTAATTATTTTAGAATTACCACGTATGGACTTATTTACAATTTAGAAGACGATGTTAAGTATTACCACAACCCAAGTAATTCGATTGTGGTTGACAGTCTTTCATAGAATTTTCTACGCAATCCATGGTGGAGGGAACATAAGATTCGGCCTGGCCGAACTTACGGCCGTATTTACTTGTGTTTGCTAAAACGCTAGATAGAATTTTGGATAACCACATTATGAACGAACTGAACGGAAGTTTATCAAACTGTCAACATGATTATCTAAAGAGGAAATCTGTGGATTCGGAATTACACTCTATAGTACATCATATTGAGAGATCCGTGACACACAAGGAGCATACACTGGCGCCTGTTCTTGATCTTGAAGGCGCCTTTAATAATACAAGAATTTAAACGGTATTACTTGCATTGGAAAGGAATGGTGTGAGTGATTTCATAATCGACTGGAATGAGGGGTGTTATTTCATAGAAACATGGAATCAGTACTGGCAAAGTCTACGATAAACGCGATTACAACAAGAGGAGTACCCCAAGGGGGTGTGATATCGCCTTTCCTTTGGCTACTGATAGTAGGTTAGGTTAGGTTAAAGTGGCAGCCCGATTAAGATTCAGGCTCACTTAGACTATTCAGTCCATTGTGATACCACATTAACTAAAAGTACCTATTACATAAGGGCACTTCTAGTTTTAACCGTTGAACCTTCTCGATTATTTTCTTCTGTTGAACCAACCAGATTGTTCCAAAAACAATCTGAGATTCTAAAATTTGCTTCACGGCAAAGGAATAAAGATAGTGGGGTATGCGGATGGTATTGTTCTGATGGCGTCACGTAAATTTCTGTACACAATCTCCGACATAATGATTGAGGCTTTACAAGTTCTCCTCGACTGGGCAAGGAACTGTGGCTTGGGCGTTAGTCCAAAGAAGACCACTAGTTCAGGGTCTTCACTAGAGGTGGGTATAAGGACCCACGATTCCAAGGAACGAGATTGACCCTCTCGAAATCGTCCAAGTACTTGGGAGTTGTCTTGGATTCCATACTAAACAGCCTAGAAAATATGGCACTTCGTCTAAAGAAGGACTGTGCGGCACTGTACGCGTGGTCGGGGATTGCTGGGGGATGAATTGAATTTCTTTTTTAATTTATCACCTAATCACATAAACCAATTTAATTAGTTTTCCTTAAACAAATTGAGACAACAATTTCTTTATCACACAAAATATTCGTGCTTCAGTTTAAGAGAAAAAAATTAGAGGCATTATTGAAGATACCTCTATAAAAAGCCTCATACTTTAAAGCTTAAGTATAGAGTTTCCTAGAATATCTCAAAAGAAACAAAAAAAAAAACGTAAGTTCATTAAACAAGAGATTTTTTTAGACTTTTCTTAATTCTCTTCTTCGACAGTAAAAATGAAATCCTTTTTCGCTGTTGTCGCTATTGCTGTAATGAGCGTTTTGTCTTTAGCTTCTGCTAAACCAGGACTTCCTGGCATTGACGCAATTACCTCTCTGGCAAGTGGATTGGGAGCACCAATATAAGCAAGGTTACAGCCTTAAAATATGGAATTCCTATTGCGGCTAACATGCGACTATGAACGAAATTATAATAATTAAACAAAAAAAAAACATGTAAAATTATGAATTGGCTGACAATAAATTAAAAAAGATTCGTAACAGAAATATTGAAACATTTTATTTTATAATAATTGAGATATACATGGAGGCATGGGTAATAAAAGAAAACAACCCACTATGCACCAATCTTTGGGCTAAACTGCAAGAAACAAAAATGAACTATGTCGTTGGAAAATTGAACTAAATTATACTCCACATTTTGAGATTTCCACAAAGCGTTGCTAAAGCCAGGAAAAATGTCCTGGTGTACTTTTTCACTACAACTCACGAAATTGCACCCTCTCATGATGATAAGGATTAAGCGTTATTTCATGCAAATAAAGGTAAATTAAGATCATGTATTTTTATCAAAAAGGATATCAGGTGTTTCTTTATACCCTTCACCACTACTGTGATACAGCGTATAATAAGTTTATGCATTTGTATGTAACGCCCAGAAGGAATTAAATTCTGGATCGATTTAACGATGTTCGTCTGTAGAAATAAAATTTTGATAAAGAATTTCTATAGAAATACAATTTTGAGAAAATTTCTATAAAAATAAAATTTAGAGAAAATTTTCTATAGAAATAAAATTTTGACAAAATTTTATTTCTCCTGCAACAGGTCCATCCTTCTCGTATGTGACTCTTATATTGGATTATTCTCGGCTTTTTGAAATTACCAAAGGCTTGGAAAAGATTTAAGGTGATCTTCATTCCATAAGCGGGCGGAATAATGCATGGAACGGCTAAGGATTTTAGACCTATTAGCTTTACGTCTTTTTATACCCTCCACCATAGGATGCGGGATATATTAACTTTGTCATTCCGTTTGTAACACATCTAAATATTGCTCTAAGACCCCATAAAGTATATATATTCTGGATCGTGGTGAAATTCTGAGTCGATCTAAGCATGTCCGTCTCTCCGTCTGTTGAAATCACGCTAACTTCCGAACGAAACAAGCTATCGACTTGAAACTTGGCACAAGTAGTTGTTATCGGATGGTATTGAAAATGGGCCATATCGGTCCACTTTTACGTATAGCCCCCATATAAAGGGACCCTCAGATTTAGCTTGTGGAGCCTCTAACAGAAGCATATTTCATCCGATCCGGCTGAAATTTTGTATATGGTGTTGGTATATGGTCTCTAACAACCGTGCAAAAATTGGTTCACATCGGTCCATAATTATATATAGCCCCCATATAAACCGATCCCCCGATTTGGCTTGCGGAGCCAAAAAGAGAAGAAAATTTCATCCGATCCGGCTGAAATTTGGTACATGGTGTTGGTATATGGTCTCTAACAACCGTGCAAAAATTGGTTCACATCGGTCCATAATTATATATAGCCCCCATATAAACCGATCCCCCGATTTGGCTTGCGGAGCCAAAAAGAGAAGAAAATTTCATCCGATCCGGCTGAAATTTGGTACATGGTGTTGGTATAAGGTCTCTAACATCCATGCAAAAATTGGTTCACATCGGTCCATAATTATATATAGCCCCCATATAAACCGATCCCCCGATTTGGCTTGCGGAGCCAAAAAGAGGAGCAAATTGCATCCGATCCGGCTGAAATTTAATACATGGTATTGGTATATGGTCTCTAACAACCGTGCAAAAATTGGTCCACATCGGTCCATAATTATATATGGCGCCCATATAAACCGAACCCCAGATTTGGGTTGCGGAGCCTCAAAGAGAAGCAAATTTCATCCGATCCGCCTGAAATTTGGTACATGATATTGGTATATGGTCTCTATCACCCATGCAAAAATTGGTCTACATCCGTTCATAATTATATATAGCCCCCATATAAACCGATCCCCAGATTTGGCTTGCGAAGTCTCCAAGAGAAGCAAATTTCATCCAATCTGGTTGTAATTTGGAACATGTTGTTAGTATATGATATTTAACAACCGTGCCAGAATTGGTCCATATCGGTCCATAATTATATATAGGCCCCATATAAAACATTCTCCAGATTTGACCTCCGGAGCCTCTTGGAGTAGCAAAATTCATCCGATCCGGTTCAAATTAGGCACGTGGTGTTAGTATATGGTCGCTAACAACCATACCAAAATTGGTCCAATCACACAAAAATTGGTCCATATCGGTTCATAATCATGGTTGCCACTAGAGCCAAAAATAATCTACCAAAATTTTATTTCTATAGAAAATTTTGTCAAAATTTTATTTCTAGAGAAAATTTTGTTAAAATTTTATTCGGTTCATAATAAAATTTTCATCATTGTCAAAATTTTATTTCTATAGAAAATTTTATCAAAATTTTATTTCTATAGAAAATTTTGTTAAAATTTTATTCGGTTCATAATCATGGTTGCCACTCGAGCCAAAAATAACCTACCAAGATTTTATTTCTATAGAAAATTTTGTCAAAAGTTTATTTCTATAGAAAATTTTGTGAAAATTTTATTTCTCTAGAAAATTTTGTTAAAATTTTATTTCTGTAGAAAATTTTGTCAACATTTTATGTCTACTTTGTCAAACTGAATTATATACGTATTGGATCGATCTTTTTTGATTTAATATATACCACGTATGGACTTACATACAATTTAGAAGATGATGTTAGAAGGTTTTAAGATACCTTGCAATCGGCAAGCGTTACTTACTTAAGTAATTCGATTGTGGATGGCAGTGTTTAGAAGAAGTTTCTACGCAATCCATGATGGAGGGTACATAAGCTTCGGCCTGGCCGAACTTACTTGTTTAATTTATCACCTAATCACATAAACCAATTTAATTAGTTTTCCTTAAACAAATTGAGACAACAATTTCTTTATCATACAAAATATTCGTGCTTAAGTTTAATAAAAAATAAAAAAAAATGTAGAGGCATATAGTGAAGAGACTTCTATAAAAGTTTCACACTCTGAAGCTTAAGTATGAAGTTTCCTAGATTATCTCAACAAAAGAAAAAAACAAAGAATGTAAGTTCATTTAACAACAGATTCGTTTACTTTTCTCAATTGTCTCTTTCGCCAGTTAAAAATGAAATCCATTTTCGCTATTGTCGCTATTGCTGTAATGAGCGTTTTGTCTATAGCTTCTGCTAATCCTGAAAGGTTTACGGACGGAATTCCCGGCGGTAATATAATTGCCTCTTTGGTACCAGTATAAGTAAGCTTACAAATATAGGACTCCTATTGCGGCTAACAGGCGACTATGTACGAAATCATAATAATTAAAAAAGCATTTAAAATTATGAATTGGCTGAAAATAAATTAAAAAAAGATACGTAACTGAAATATTCAAGCATTTTATTTTATAATAAGATAAGATATACAAGGAGTTTATAGAGGCGATAGGTTTATGTAGACGGGTCCGTACATAGATTTACTATTCCAAGAAAATTTCAACAAAGTTTGAAACTCTAATTCCCAGCAGTGCGGCGTGGGGGACACATACACCTGGGAATAAACGTTAGATAGATTTCTACACCGATGATTCCAAATTTAATGGACAAGTGGGTTTGAAAGTATATTCTAAAGACCTGCGAAACGACCAAAAGTACAATCTTGAAAAAATCTGAAATAAATTTTTAGGAAAATTTTCTATAGAAAGACAATTTTGACAAAATTTTCTATAGAAATAAAGGCTTAGGCGAAGGATTACTGTATTGTTAAATAAAACGAAATGAAATAAAATTTTGACAAAATTTTAATTAGAAATAAAATGCTGACAAAATTATCTATAGAAATAAAATGTTAACAAAATAGTCTATAGAAATAAAGTATTGAACAAATTTTCTATAGAAATAAAATTTTCTTAAAATTTTCTATAGAACTAAAATTTTGACAAAATTTTTCTAAAGAAATAAAATTCTGACAATTTTTTATTTTTTATTGAAATAAAATTTTGACAAAATTTACTAAAAAAATAAAATTTTGACAAAATATTCTATAGAACTAAAATTTTTACAAAGTTTTCTATCGAAATAAAATTTTGACAAAATTTTCTATACACTGTTAGAAAAATATGTTTTTCATATGTTCCGATATAAACAAAATGTGTTTGGGGCACAATTTTTAAACACACTATATTTAAGTGCAAACATTTACATGCAAACACTAAATGTTTGGGACACATATGTTAATATGTTAGAATATATTATGTTCGGGGCATGAATGTTTCATAATAATGTACACATATATAAATTTACAAACTTCGAATGAACATAGATATGTTGTAATATTTTAGACAGAGAGCGACAGAGAGTGAGAGAGAGTATAGAGAAAGAAATAGAGATGGAAACATGGCTACCAATTTTGCCGATTTATCGGCATTTTGACGATTTTTGATTCAAAAATAGCGGTTTCCAATTTTTGTCTCGAAAATGAAGATATTTACTCGGTTCAAAAATTTGGAAAAATCGAAATCTTAACCGATTTCGATACAATTTTGCTTACTTTAAGGGTACTTTACCTTGTATTAAATTTGAAGACGACCTATTTAGCCCTATAAAGGGTGATACGGTCAATATAAACTTGACGTATTTCTTTCAATTTTGCATTTAAAAAACCTGAACACCCCTCATTTTGAAGGTGTGTGTGTGTGTAGAATGTTGCTCCTATTTTGATTTTGGAATTCACTCTTCAGTTGTCAAAATGCCGTCCAAGCAAGAAGAGCAGCGTATCAAAATTTTGCTCGCGCATCGCGAAAATCCGAACTACTCGCACGCAAAGCTGGTAAAACCGCTAAAAGTTGCAAAATCAACCGTTACAAATGTAATTAAAGTGTTTGGGGAACGTTTGTCGACAGCCAGGAAGTCTGGATCGGGGGGAAATCGAAAACCGGAAGCCGCTGAGACGACAAAGAGAGTTGCCGGTAGTTTCAAGCGAAACCCTAACCTCTCTCTCCGAGATGCCGCAAATAAGCTGGGTGTATCGTCTACAACCGTGCATCGAGCCAAAAAACGAGCCGGACTATCGACTTACAAAAAGGTAGTGACTCCAAATCGCGATGATAAACAAAATACGACGGCCAAAGCGCGATCCCGGAGGCTGTACACGACGATGCTGACGAAGTTTGACTGCGTGGTAATGGACGACGAAACCTACTTCACAGCCGACTACAAGCAGCTTCCGGGACAGGAGTTTTATACGGCAAAAGGAAGGGGAAATATATTCAAGATATTTTCAAGCATATAAAACTGTCAAAGTTCGCAAAGAAATATCTGGTTTGGCAAGCCATCTGTACCTGTGGCTTGAAAAGCAGCATTTTCATAGCTTCCGGGACTGTCAACCAAGAAATTTACGTGAAAGAGTGTTTAAATAAACGTCTGCTGCCTTTCCTGAAGAAACACGGTTGTTCCGTCTTGTTTTGGCCGGATTTGGCTTCTTGCCATTACGGTAAAAAGGCCATAGAGTGGTACGCCGTCAACAACGTGCAGGTGGTTCCCAAGGACAAGAACCCTCCCAACACGACAGAGCTCCGTCCAATTGAGAAATACTGGGCTATTGTCAAGCGTAACCTAAAGAAGACCAACAAAACTGCTAAGGACGAGCAGCAGTTCAAGGCAAACTGGCTTTCTGCGGCGAAGAAGTTGGACAAGGTGGCTGTACAAAATCTGATGGCAGGTGTCAAGTGTGAGGCCCGGCAATTCGGATTTGGAAAAGCGAAAGCCTAACTGAATATTTTTCCTGAATTTTATACTAATTGAACTTGAAAAAGAAATTTAATTTGATTTTTAAAAAAAACGATTTCACCGATTTACACGCGTTTTCCCTTGACCAAATTTTGACCGTATCACCCTTTACGACCCCATTTGTTGAAATCGCGCGATGCCTATATATGTGGGCTATATCTAAATGTGATCCGATTTTTTTTTTTCAAATTCAATAGCGTTCGTACTTGTACCCACAAAGCACTGAACCAAGTTTCTCAGAAGGTGATTCTGAGTCGATCAGTATGTCTTATGGAGTCTAAAGTCAATAAAAGTTATTATTCCCTAAACACTATGTGGGTTAGGATATAAAATCTGGATGCATTTATTTTAATATTATTTAAATTTCCGATTTTTGGACGATTTTTATAATGCAAGTGCCAATTATGACGATTTTTTCGGGAAAAAGTGACGATTTTCTTTAAAATTTTATTGGATATCAACATAACACAGCGAGAGAATCAAAAGAGAGCAATTTCTGTGAAATCGCTTTTATGTTGTTTTGGAAAACTGTTTTATGATAAGGCGAAAAATTTTATAAGCTTAAGTCTAAATATTATTTGATTTGAATATTAGAATGAGTATTCGGAGTAAAAAGAATAGACATCGGAACCAAGACAACGACATTTGAAAAAAAAAAAATAATAAGTATATACGGCCGTAAGTTCGGCCAGGCCGAATCTTATGTACCCTCCACCATGGTTTGCGTAAAAACTTCTACGAAAGACTGTCATTCACAATCGAATTACTTGGGTTGTGGTATCTTAAAACTTCTTAACATCGTTTTCTAAATTACGAGTTAGTCCATACGTTGTATTAGACAAAAAAGGTATGTATAGGTAAGTCTACAAATAATTACGAATCGATATGGACTTTTGCACGCTACGTAGAGAGCCAGAATTGAAATATGGGGGTCGCTTATATGTGGGCTATATATAATTAGGAATTGATATGAACCAATTTTTGTGTGATTGGGGATCTATTTATCTAAGGGCTATATATAACTATAGACCGATATGGACCTAGTTAGGCATGGTTGTTAACGGCCATATGCTAGCACAATGTACCAAATTTCAACTGACTCGGGTGAAATTTTCTCCTCCAAGTGGCTCCAAAACCAAATCTCAGGATCGGTTTATATGGGGGGCTATATATAATTATGGACCGATATGGACCAATTCTTGCATGGTTGTTAGCGACCATATACTAACACCACGTACAAAATTTCAACCGGATCGGATAAATTTTGCTCCTGCAAATCTGGTCAAATCTGGGGATCGGTTTATATGGGGGCTATATATAATTATGGACCGATATGGACCAATTCTTGCATGGTTGTTAGAGACCATATACTAACACCACGTACCAAATTTGAATTGGGTCGGATGAAATTTGCTGCTTTTAGAGGATCTGCAAACAAAATCTGGCGATCGGTTTATATGGGGGCTATATATAATTATGAACCGATATGTACCAATTTATGCATGGTTGTTAGAGACCATATACTAACACCACATACCAAATTTCAACCGGATCGAATGAATTTTGCTCCTCTAAGAGGCTCCGGAGTTTAACTCTGGGGATCGGTTTATATGGGGGCTATATATAATTATGGACCGATGTGGACCAATTTTTGCCTGGTCATTAGAGAACATATACTAACACCATGTACAAAAATTCAACCGGATCGGATGAAATTTGCTTCTCTTAGAGGCTCCGCAAGCCAAATCTGAGCGTCGGTTGATATGGAGGTTATACGTAAAAGTGGTCCGATATGGCCCATTTTCAATACCATCCGACCTACATCAATAACAACTACTTGTGCCAAGTTTCAAGTCGATAGCTTTCGGACTTGTTTCGTTCGGAAGTTAGCCTGATTTCAACAGACGGACGGACATGCTTAGATCGACTCAGAATTTCACCACGACCAAGATTATATATACTTTATGGGGTCTTAGAGCAATATTTCGATGTGTTACAAACGGAATGACAAAGTTAATATACCCCCCATGATATGGAGGTTATACGTAAAAGTGGTCCGATATGGCCCATTTTCAATACCATCCGACCTACATCAATAACAACTACTTGTGCCAAGTTTCAAGTCGATAGCTTTCGGACTTGTTTCGTTCGGAAGTTAGCCTGATTTCAACAGACGGACGGACATGCTTAGATCGACTCAGAATTTCACCACGACCAAGATTATATATACTTTATGGGGTCTTAGAGCAATATTTCGATGTGTTACAAACGGAATGACAAAGTTAATATACCCCCCATCTTATGGAGGAGTGTATAAAAATTGGGGTTCGGTCCGAGCAGGGATTGAACCCACGACCCTTTCATTGCAAGGCGGACATGCTAACCATTGCTCCACGTGGCAAACAAATGTATGTATCTGTTAAATAATGTTTTGTTTGCATCGGCTCGTGGGCGCCGCATACTATGCTTATAACGATAATTGTCTATTGAGGACCATAACAGCTACGTAGCCCAGTGGATAGGTGTTGGCTTACAAACTGTATGGTTCTCGGTTCAATTCTCTATCCAGACGAAAGGTGAAATTAAAAAAATTATAAAATTTAATAATTTCTTCAACATTATTTGTATTACAGAAAAAGTGTCAAGAACTAAAAAATTTCGTGGAAGTGAAAATTATGTGAGAGAATGAGCACAATCTTCTTTGGGGAAATTTCTTCCAAGCATATCATATTATTGGGCTCACAATGCTTCCAAACATATGATATTTTCACATAAAACAAACATATTTATGTTTCGGCAGTATCCAATAATATATGTGCTTCCTGCAAAATATGTTTGGAACATATGTTAGAGAAGCGATTTGTTTGAGGGTGTAGAAATAAAATTTTGAAAAAATTGTCTATAGGAATAATATTTAGACAATATTATCTATAGAAAAAGAACTTTGACAAAATTGTCTACACGGATGAAAAAAGACTGGTTTTCATATGTTTGGCTATAAACATTATATGTTTTGAACACAAATATTTAAACACAATATTTTTGAGTGCAAGCATATAATGTTCATAAACTAGCATAACATGTTTGGGACATATATGTTAATATGTTAGAACATATTATGTTTGGGACATAAAATGTTTGTAAATATAATATGCTTGGATGCAAACATATATTAATTTAGAAATAGCCTATAAACATATATGTGTTTAGTAGCTTGGAGCGCTATTTAACAGGGAGCGATATTGAATTAAGTTGGTGGTTTTTGCTTGTTATTACAAAATTAACATTTTATTTTTCCTTGGGCAATTGATCAGCTACTTCTTTGATCCTTACAAACTGTGTGGTCCGCTGTTCGAATCCCCGTCAGGCAAAAGGTAAAATTAAAATAAAAAAAATCATAAAATTGAATAATTTCTTCTACAATGTTTGTATTACAGAAAAAGGTGCTAAGAACTAAAAAATCTCGTGGAAGTGAGAAAGATGTCGGGGAATATACAATTGGGCAGAAACAAAATTTTGAGCATTCAGGTCGAAAACCTATGTTGTTAGCACCTATATTACCTGTTTATTTTCATAATTCATTATGATTGTAAATATATAAATAAATAAATAAAATTTTGAGCACAATATTGTTTGGGAGAATTTTTTTTAAGCATATAATATTTTTGGGTGCAAAATGCTTCCAAACATATTATATGGTCACATAATAACATATTGTTTTTTGGAAGACAACATTATTGAATTTGGATGCAAAAATACAAAATGTTTGGAACTTAGACTACCCAAACATATATTGTTTAGACCAATATGCTTTCAAACATATTATATATTGGTTGAGATCAAACATATAAATGTTTGGGCAATAACCAAAAATGTATATGCTTGAAGCAAAATATGTTTGGGAGTATATGTTACAGAAGCGATTTTTTGTGAGGGTGTATAGAAATAAAATTTTGACAAAATGTTCTAAAGAAATAAAAATTTGACAAAATTTTCTATAGAAATAAAATTTTAACAAAATTTTCTATAGAAATAAAATTTTAACAAAAATTTCTATAGACATAAAATTTTGACAAAAACTTTTATAGAAATAAAATTTTGACAATATTTTTTATAAAAATAAAATTTTGACAAACTTTTCTATAGGAATAAAATTTTGACAAAATTTTCTATAGAAATAAAATTTTGAGAAAATTTTCTATAGAACCAAAGTTGTAACAAAATTTCCTATAGAAATATAATTGTTATATCTATAGATATAAGATTTTTTGTTTGGTAGTTGTTGGTCAAATTTTCTCCAAATTTTGGTAGGTTTGACCTCCATAAGAATCGACCTGCCCGAACTACATAAGAATCGGCCGAACTTATGGCCGTATATACTTTTCTCTATACAGTCGCTTTTGCTTTGTTATGTTTTCTTTTTTGGGTGTTATTTAATAGAGCATCTGTTTGTCTGTCCTTCCGTTAACTAATTTGTATTCTATCGTAAAAATATAATTTAATTAAGTCATTGTGCCAAGTAGTAAACTATCCATGTTTAATGAAAATATCTGGTTACGCTAGTAATCTAGCTAAATACATTCTAATAGCCGTAAAACGAAAACATTTCACAAGAAACGCATGAAATTTGCCGAAAAACCAATAATTCTCATTCACAGACAATTAAATGGAATGACTAAAATTTAAAAGGAAAGCATAAAATCTTGAGGACAATAAAATTACGGGGAAAATTGCAAATTTCATTGTTACCCCATATACACAGACACAATAATTAGTTGAACATCACATCCTATGAAAATTTCATAGGAATTTCAAGGCTTTCTTCAATAAAAATCGAAGAAAGCATATTCCTTTGATTTTGGGTCATTTAGTCATGCTTTTTTGTATTTTTCGTCAATATTCGAAGGAAAAAAAAAAAAACAAAACTGAAATTACTTCAAATTTTATGTAAGAGGAAATATTAGCCATAACTAAACAGCTGTCACGAATTTTTGAATAGATGGAATGACTTGACTTGGAAAATTTACTTATTGAATGTCAAACGTATGGAACAAATCGATTCCCCGAGTCTGAATACGAACACGAAAATATCCAAGCATCCAAGAGTTTTCCCTAAAATTCTTTAGAATAAAAAGTTTATAATTTACCATGAACATCCTTGGTCTACGGGAAAGGATGAACAAATAATGTACAGAGGCAGCGTAACAAATTTACAATTTTCAAAAGGAAATGTATCAATGAGGTCAGTAGTTCCTACTGTAGCACACCGGCAGCCAACATGCTGTGCGCATGCGCACGTCTTTCTAGCTATGACATAGAAGAGGACACACTTCTTGTCCTCAAATCAAATGGTTGATAGTTGTTGTTCTTTTTTGTTCCTTCGTCTAAGACAATTCGTTATGCTCTCTATTGTTAGCATTTTAGATTCGATCATTGTCTCTCTCGCATGTCCTTGTTTTTGTCCCAGAATCCCACAGAGGCTCGATGTTACATTTTTGCCTTTTGCCGTTCTTGTTGGATTCTTTGTCATGTCGCCGCATTGCAACTTTTTATTCTATCGAAATTTTGCCACACAATAGCAAATGACCTGAACTTCAAATCGGCCACACAGAATCGATTTGCTACATATCATTGCATTTCTAAGGTTTTGTATCGAATTTCTCGGCTAGCCAGTATTCGGTGGGTTATGTATCCTTGAGAGAAAAGAGCAAAACAAGAAAAAAAAAAAGACACCAGAATTTGTTACAGCTGTTTGCTATGGGCAATTTGAAAACTTTATGCTACTTTTAAACCGTGACCATGACTTGTAATTCAAGAAAAGAAATATCTCCAATGAGACATTAAGGCAAATAGGGTTTTCATTTTTTGCTTAATTCTGGCGACACACTATGAAATTTGCAATTTTCCTGCTAATTTTATTGTCATCATAGAACTTTTCTCCTCACAATGTCTTTTTTCTAGACTACTTAATTGACAATATTTCTAGGAAATTCTATAGAATTGTTTAGAGTCCATTTGGTTTCTTGGGAAATTTCATGCTTTAATTTGTTTTTGTCTTTTTCTATGATTAATTAATTAGACCCATTTTAGGTCCATTTAACACAAAACATATATTTTTATACCAACTTAGTCATCGGAATTTTGATTTTGGATTCCATAAAGTGTATAAATTCTTGGCCGTGGCATTCAACCGGCGCCCGTCCATCCAACCATCCATCCATCCTTATTCCAAGCTAGCTTCCGAATGCCAAAAACTTGAAATTTGGCACAATTAGTTTTTATTTATGAAGCTCGGTTGGTATTGCAACCACTGTTGCCACAGTCGGTAGAATTCTACCGAAAATAGTACATTGTTTTACTGCTTGGTAGATTGGTAGAAATTTTTATATTTTGGTAGATTTTCCAAATTTTCAGCTCCAACTGAAAATTTGGAAAATTATCCATAGAAGCAATATACAATTTAGACAAAATTCTATAGAAATAAAATTTCCATAGAAATAAAATTTTGACAAAATTTTCCATAGAAATAAAATTTTGATAAATTTTTTAACAAAATTTTCTTTAAAAATTAAATTTTGAGAAAATTTTGTTTAAAAATGAAATGTTGAGAAAATTTTCTATAGAAATAATATTTTGACAAAATTTTGGTAGATTTTCCAAATTTTCCGCTCCAACTGAGAGGCACTTCACAAAATTTCCCTAGAAGCAATATAAAATTTAGACAAAATTCTATTCTATATTTTTGACAAAATTTTCTTCAAAAATTAAATTTTGAGAAAATTTTCTTTAAAAATGAAATGTTGAGAAAATTTTCTATAGAAATAAAATTTTGACAGAATTTTGATAGATTTTCCAAATTTTCCGCTCCAACTGATATGTACTTCACAAATTTTCCATAGAGGTACTTCACAATTTTTCTATAGAAACAAAATTTTGACAAAATTTTCTTTAAAAATTAAATTTTAATTTTAAAATTTTGACAAAAATTTCTATAGTAATAAAATTTGGAGAAGTTTTTCTATAGAAATAAAATGTTGACAAAATTTTATATAGAAATAAAATTTTGACAAAATTTTCTATAGTAACAAAATTTTCTATAGAAATAAAATTTTGACAAAAGTTTCTATATGTTAGAAATAAAACTTTGACAAAATTTTCTATAGAAATAAAATTTATTTTTGTTGTTGTTCTTTTTTTATCTCAGCTTAAAGCCATGCATTGACAAAACTACAAGTGTAGCTTAACCAACAGAGGAAAAGTATGCTTGTCAAATTTATTTGGGCAAAGCCCTATAGACTACAAGATGGTTGGATGTACAGCTGTTTCGGAATTACCACATTCCTCATCAGCATCCTCTACTTGCAGCAAAACTATCAACCAATTATCAGAATAAATTCGAGTAATTCACTCAACCCAAAGTGAACTACACTTGAACCTCCCGAAAAAGGGTTTGATAGGCGGCTACTGCCTAACATTTTGACAAAATTTTCTATAGAAACAAAATTTTGACTTCACAATTTTTCTATGGAAACAAAATTTTGACAAAATTTTCTTTAAAAATTAAATTTTAATTTTAAAATGTTGACAAAATTTTCTATAGTAATAAAATTTGGAGAAATTTTTCTATAGAAATAAAATTTTGACACAATTTTCTATAGAAATAAAATTTTGACAAAATTTTCTATAGAAATAAAATTTTGACAAAATTTTCTATAGAAATAAAATTTTGACAAAAGTTTCTATAGAAATAAAATTTTGACAAAAGTTTCTATATGTTAGAAATAAAATTTTGACAAAATTTTCTATAGAAATAAAATTTTGACAAAATTTTCTATAGAAACAAAATTTTCTATAGAAATAAAATTTTGACAAAATTTTCTATAGAAATAAAATTTTGACAAAAGTTTCTATAGAAATAAAATTTTGACAAAATTTTCTATAGCAGTAAAATATTGACAAAATTTTCTATAGAAATAACATTTTGACAAAATTTTCTATAGCTTTAAAACCTTAACAAAATTTTCTATAGAAATAAGATTTTAACAAGATTTTCTACAGAAATAATATTTTGACAAAATATTTTCTACAGAAATAAAATTTTGACAAAATTTTCTATAGAAATAAAATTTTTACAAAATTTTCTATAGAAATAAGATTTTGACAATATTTTCTATAGAAATAAAATTTGGAAAAATAATTTTTTTGTTTGGTACCCACACTCAAAAAAAGTTTACTTGGATCCCAAGTTTTTGACCTTCTCTTAAGGATTTTGGAATTAATTTCGAAGCAAAGATGCGGCTTCTTTAAAATAAGGAGTTTTTTTGCGACCTATCTGGCCTTAAATCTAGGATCAATAAAATTAAAATTAGGATTCAGATCTCATTTATCGAATTTTCATTTTCTTTTCGCGGTGTATTAATAAAGCTATTCAAATACAAACAAATGCCAGTTTCAAAATCCAAATTATAGCGGATACCTCAAAGGAAAACTGTTTTCTTAATTCCAAAAAAAAAACTTTAATCCAAAGATGCTAAATCCTCAAAATAAGTCTTAGCCTATATTTGAAGTGTTTTATCTTAAATCTAAAGATTCAATATTTCAGTTAATTTAAGGGCGATTTCTATAAATCAAAAATTTGTTTCTTTATTCTAAGCAAAATTTGTCCAATTATAAAATTTGTGTCCTAAATTAAAGGAAAAAATTTTGAAGTAAAGATTATAAACTTTGTTTTAATAAAAATGTCATTATTTTGAAGAATTCGGTCCTTAATATTTTGTAAATTGCGTATCCTAAAATTTATCTTTATCTTTAATATCACGTAAATATATTTTTCAGTGCAGCAAAAAACAAGCGTCGCCTAAAATATAGTGAAAATTTTCTTTTTGGATCCGGAAGTGATCCAAAATTGGCACAGAACGATGAATTTATCATGGGCTTCTCATAGGACGGATGTCCACCATTTTAACAACCAAAGCACTGAATTTGCATCACTTCTTAAGGTATGATGCGAATTCAGTGTTTTGGATGTGAATTAAGAAATTTTGTGATATTTTGACATATAAATAATTTTCAAAATTTTTTATGAGTTTTAATGCATTTTTACGCTTGTGTGGAACGTTTGAAATTCGCAATTTTTCCAGAATGGATTTGGCATTTTTTTCGGAAAAATTTAAATAATTTTTCCATGTTATTATTTCTTAATCTATTTTTAACCTATTTGAAAAAAAAAATATTAAATTTTCCATAAAAAATATGAAAAAAGCAAGTTATAAAAAAATTGACTCAAATGAACTTCCTGTGCAGCTAAGATAAAGAACTTCGTTGGAAGGACATTTTTGGAAGTGCTTTTAAAGTTGGGCCTTTAGAAGAACTTCCAATTTTTTTTTGCTGGGTAGTTTTTTAGTAAAATCTTTCCCAAATTTTTTGTAGTTTATTTTTGGCTGGCAATTGTGATTGCAACACGACCATATCGAACTATTTGTTGATACAGACCCATATAAATCAATTGACATTTAGTACAGTGTCAGTATATGCTCTTTAAATAAACGATAAACACTAGTCCTTGACCGAGCTTCAACGCCAAAATTTGAATTAGGTTCATCAATGCGCTGTTGTTAAGTTAATCTACATCGAAGGTTGTAGACAATGTAATTCTATTTTTACGGTAAAGCTATAAGTTGGCAACCCTTGTGTATTATTTGTATTGCAGAAGAGAAAGTGGTGAAACCTAAATAAATCATGTGGAAATGAAAGATATAAGGAAGATGTTTTAACATCCTGTAGAGTCGTTGCCGTTTACCACAACAATAAAATAAAACAAGTATATACGCCCGTAAGTTCGGCCAAGCCGAAGCTTATGTACCCTCCACCATGGATTGCGTAGAAACTTCTTCTAAACACTGCCATCCACAATCGAATTACTTGAGTTGCGGTAACGCTTGCCGATGGCAAGGTATCTTAAAACCTCCTAATTTGGTACATAGTGGTAATATATGGTCTCTACCAATCATGCAAAAATTGGTCCATATGGGTCCATAATTATATTTTGCCCCTATATAAACCGATTCCCAGATTTGACCTCCGGAGTCTCTTGGAGGAGCAAAATTCTTCCGATCCGATTGAAATTTGGTACATGGTGGTAATATATGGTCTCTACCAATCATGCAAAAATTGGTCCATATCGGTCTATAGTTATATATAGCCGATCCCCAATCACACACGGTTCATAATCATGGTTGCTATTCGAGACAAAAATAATCTACCAACATTTTTATTTCTATAGAAAATTTTGTAAAAATTTTATTGCTGAAGAAAATTTTGTCAAAATTTTATTTATATAGAAAATTTGAAACTTCGTATGTCGCTAAAGACATTTTTTATTTCTATAGAAAATTTTGTCAAAGTTTTATTGCTAAAGAAAATTTTGTCAAAATTTTATTTATATAGAAAATTTTGTCAAAATTTTATTGCTGAAGAAAATTTTGTCAAAATTTTATTTATATAGAAAATATGAAACTTCGTATGTCGCTAAAGACATTCTTGCAATTTTGAATTCCATTTTTTTTTTTTCAAACTACAAATTTTTCTTTAACAATTGAATATTAATTACGTCTAATAAATTTTCTTGATTTTGTCGACAAATATTTACTTATTTTTGTGATATCGGCGTGATGTCAACGTTTGTAATACTGTTTATTTAACATTTTCTAAAAAAAAATCGAAATTTTCTACAATTAACCAAAATTTCTTCCTGGTGGCTTCACTGTTTTTTCAGTGTACAAAAAGGGCTTAGAGGAGGCAATCTGGTCTAACATTTAATCTAGACCAACACCAGGAGTCATTTTTATACCATTCACCACTACTGTGATACAGGGTATAATAAGTTTGTGCATTTGTATGTAACGCCAAGAAGGAAAAGCCTGAGACCCATCGTTTAGTATACCGATCGTCCTCAAATTTGACACAGAGTTTAAACTTGGCTCACAGACAATCGCTATTGATTTTGAAAAAAATCGGTTCAGATTTAGATATAGCTGTCATATACATTTATCACCGATCTGTTTATAATTCACATATTTATCAACGTATTTTCTCAAAATTTCGGGCAGTCAAATATTTTGGGGCTTTTGTAAAATATGCAAAATATCAGACAAATCGGTTCAGGGTTAGATATAGCTCCCATATATATCTTTCGTCCGATTTGCACTTATATGGCTTCAAAAGGCAGAGTTTTGCCCTGAGTTGCTTCAAATTTTCCATAACGAGTACGTTTAATAGAATCGTTAAGTGTGCCAAATTTGAAATCGGTTCAGATTTAGATATAGCTCCCATATATATCTTTCGCCCGATTTACACCCATATGACCACGGAGGTTAAAATTATTCTCCCATTTACGTTTTTGGCTGAAATAGCAAGATTATTATTCTAACTATGCATATCAAATTCGGTCAAAATCGGTTCATATTGAGATATAGCTCCCATATATATGTACGCCAGAGTAGGGAAATATTGTAGAATGTTTTATATTTTAGACCAATTTTCAATGGGAGTTTCCTCCAATGGACTCGATACATTTAATATGCTATTTAAGTGTGTCATCTTGATCTAATGTGGCCAAAATACCCACATTTTACACAAAATTCTGTGATGAATTTTGACCACATATCTTGGCGAGATTTAACCAATATCCTTGTAAAATTGCCACTGCTGAGTAGCAAAAATTGTAAATATTACTCAAATTGTCCCATATCTCGAATACATATGTATCGCCCGATAAATCATAAATGCTATTTTGTATAATTGCATAAAAATTGCTCTAGCTTTATATTTCCCATATTTTTTACTAACATTGTGTTTCATCCCATATAATTTTTAATTCTAGCGATTTTGTAGAAGTACACAAAATTGTCTTCAAATCGTTTCAGATATAAATATTTGTAAATGGGAACATAACCCTTGATAATCTGCCAAAAAAAAATTTGAAGGAGTTGAGATGGTAGCACACATGTTGGTCTACATAATGGTGAAGGGTATAATATAGTCGGCCCCGCCCGACTTTAGACTTTATTTACTTGTTTTTTTTTTTTTTTTTGTTTTTGATATCCTCTAAAACAAGACTATACTTGACATGCTGTGTGCTATAAAGCAACAATTCTTGCGCATTTTTTCAGCGTTGAGATTTTGGTCTGAAATTCGTTGCAACCAACGTTGACGATGGTATTTAAACTTTGACAAAATAATAATGTCAGAAGCCAATATTTTATCAACTTTCATTAAGTGCACATTTAACGCATTACACAGATATTTAATGCTCTAATCTCCATCACTGTAAAACAAAAAGAAAGGAAAACTCAAACAAGAAAATCAAGCATCAACAAGTTTACGAATATGGCTAAATGAAATGTTAGCGTTCAAATCTAAAATTTCTTGGTTTAACATCTGGAAAAGATTTTCAATAAACATCATCCATTATGATACATAATTGTTTCGAAAATCATGCAAAACGAATTGATTATCATGTGGAAAAAGGACATGGAACAGGAGATGCTGTACACACACATGCGGGCACACACATACACCATAAGCCTATAAGAATGAAATACAAGCGTAACTAATACGATGATCGGATAAAAGAATTTTTCCATGAGTGAGTAGATCGACTATTAAGGATCTTCGATGGTGAATAGCTAAACGTTCATGAATCTAGAGGACAATGCTATCTCGTTCATGAAATAAAATGAAAGAAAGTGTAATTTGAAATGCGTGAAAAATTGAGAGAACATTTGTATGATGTTATCTCGTTGTTTATTAGTCCTTTTTTTTCATAGAGTACATGTCCTGATTTCCTCTATAATCATACTCGGATGTATGTCAACGATTATTTTTGGAGATTTTGAATTGAGTGGAAACGTTATTGGTGAGCGATTCATTGGTTTTGTGGTCCAATGGTGAAGCGTTACTAATTTGCACATGCTAAGGACATGTTAAAGACATGACACATTATGAATTAACACCGAGCATTATGGAATTGTAGCGTTCATAGGAGAAACAAAAAAAAAAACACATGGTTGAAATCCAACATCAACACCCATCGATGATGGAAACTAACACATGTCAAGAGTCATGATCGATGGGTTATCTAGTAACACTCAAAGGACTAAAAGTCCAAGCCGCCAAATATGACATGGCAATCTTAAAATAAGCCAATATTTGACCACTGAACAAATACCCTTTCAAACTAACCCAAGAAAGCCATAAGTGCTTCTCATTCCAGGGAACCTAAGCAAACAAAATTTCGGCTATAAAATTTGTGAAGGCTATTTGAATATTTTCGCTAAGGCCTGTAATATGTTTGGTATATATTTTACCAAAATGTTTATATTGCTTTTTTTCAAGTGGCCAATATCCCACAAAGGCGGTGACTTATATTTGCTTGGGAAAAGCCACTCGAAGCCATAATAAAAATCAAGGAGTCCGAAAAAACATATGTCCAGCAAATTATTAAAATTCTAAGTCAGTAGCCACTAGTGCATCTAGGTAGCCATGTTTCATGGTTAATTACAAGCATAAAACCTGCCTCCTAATTCAAACACTAATTCGTAGTGTATATGGGAAAGGATTTGGACACTTCAGCTGTATAAATGTTTGCAAAGGCTGTTAATTAAAAGAAAACAAATATATATGGCCGAAAGAACGGCCAGACCGCATCCTCTGTACCCCCCCCACCGTGGATTGTGTATTAACTCTAAATTGTAGCCCAGCAAAAATAGCGTCGCCAAAAACGTTGTGAAAATTTTCTTTTTGTATCCAGAGGTGACGCAAAATTGGCGATGAATTTCATACGCACTGAAAAAAATATTGGCCTAATATGGAAGATTATGCAACTTAAATTGTAGGACTTGAAATTTACGCAATGCTAAGGGCAAAATTCTTTAAAATAATGACATTTTAATTAAAAGAGTGTTTTTAATCCATGCTTCAAAAATTTTTTTCATTCAATTAAGGACACAAATCTTGAAATTTTGCGTCGCTCTGTTGAAGTTGTAGATCTTTGAAGTAAGGCAAATGTTCCTTAAAATAAAGACAAACATTTCTAATATAAAGAAATCGTCTTTAACTCACATGACATATTGAATTTTTAAATTTTAGATAAAAATGCTTCAAATATAGGATAAGACTTATTTTAAGGATTTGCATCTTTGTTTTTAAGTTTTTTTTTAGCATTAAGAAAACAGTTTTTACTTTGAAGTACCAATTTTAATTTTATCAATCCTAGATTTAAAGCCAGGGAGGTCCCTAAAAAATGTCTTTATTTTAAAGAAGCCGCATCTTTGGCTCGGAATCAATACCAAAATCCTTACAGGAAGGTCAAAATCTTTGGATCCAAGTAAACTTTTTTTTGAGTGCGGACTTGTCACAGGGCGGATGTCCACCATTAGAATACCCGTTGCACTGGATTTGCATTACCGCTTAAGGTGTCATCCGAATTCAGTGTTTTGAATGTGATTAAAACAAATTTGTAATATTTTGCCAGATAATTTTTTAATTTTTTTATGACTTTTAATGCATTCTAAGGCTTATCTGAAACCTTTGATCTCAAATATTTTCACAAATTCGCAATTTTTATACCCTCCACCATAGAATGGGGGGTATATTAACTTTGTCATTCCGTTTGTAACACACCGAAATATTGCTCTAAGACCCCATAAAGCATATATATTCTGGGTCGAGGTGAAATTCTGAGTCGATCTTAGCATGTCCGTCCGTCCGTCCGTCTGTTGAAATCACGCTAACTTCCGAACGAAACTATCTATCGACTTGAAATTTGCCACAAGTAGTTGTTATTGATGTAGGTCGGATGGTATTGCAAATGGGCCATATCGGTCCACTTTTACGTGTAGCCCCGTATAAAGGGATCCTCAGATTTGGCTTGTGGAGCCTCTAACAGAAGCATATTTCATCCGCTCCGGCTGAAATTTGGTACATGGTGTTGGTATATGGTCTCTAACAACCGTGCAAAAATTGTTGCACATCGGTCCATAATTATATATAGCCCCCATATAAACCGATCCCCAGATTTGGCTTGCGGAGCGTCTAACAGAAGCATATTTCATCCGATCCGACTGAAATTTGGTAAATGGTGTATGTATATGGACTCTAACAACCATGCAAAAATCGGTCCACATAGGTCCATAATTATATATAGCCCCATATAAACCGATCCCCAGATTTGGCTTGTGGAGCGTCTAACAGAAGCATATTTCATCCGATCCGACTGAAATTTGGTACATGGTGTAGGTATATGGTCTCTAACAGCCATGCCAAAATCGGTCCACATCGGTCCATAATTATATATAGCCCCCATATAAACCGATCCCCAGATTTGGCTTGTAGAGCGTCTAACAGAAGCATATTTCATCCGATCCGACTGAAATTTGGTACATGGTGTAGGTATATGGTCTCTAACAACCATGCAAAAATCGGTCCACATCGGTCCATAATTATATATAGCCCCCATATAAACCGATCCCCAGATTTGGCTTGCGGAGCCTCAAAGAGAAGCAAATTTCATCCGATCCGGCTGAAATTCGGTACATGGTGTTGGTATATGGTCTCTAACAACCATGCAAAAATTGGTCCACATCGGTCCATAATTATATATAGCCCCCTTATATACCGTTCTCCAGATTTGACCCCCGGAGCGTCTTGGTGGAGCAAAATTCATCCGATCCGGTTTAAATGTGGAACGTGGTGTTAGTATATGACCGCTGACAACCATACCAAAATTGGTCCAATCACACAAAAATTGGTCCTTATCGGTCTATAGTTATATATAGCCGATCTCCAATCACACAAAAATTGGTCCATATCGGTTCGTAATCATAGTTGCCACTCGAGCCAACAATAATCTACCAAAATTTTATTTCTATAGAAAATTTTGTCAAAATTTTATTTCTATAGAAAATTTTGTTAAAATTTTATTTCTATAGAAAATTTTTGTCAAAATTTTATTTCTATAAAAAATTTTGTCAAAATTTTATTTCTATAGAAAATTTTGTCAAAATTTTATTTCTATAGAACATTTTGTTAAATTTTTTTTCTATAGAAAATTTTGTTAAAATTTTATTTCTGTAGACAATTTTGTCAAAATTTTATTTCTAAAGAAAATTTTGTCAAAATTTTATTTCTATAAAAAATTTTTTGAAAATTTTATTTCTATAGAAAATTTTGTTAAAATTTTATTTCTATAGAAAACTTTTTCAAAATTTTATGTCTATAGAAAATTTTGTCAAACTGAATTAAATACGTATTTGATCGATCTTTTTTGATTTAATATATACCACGTATGGATTTACATACAATTTAGAAGACGGTATTACGAGGTTTTAAGATACCTTGCCATCGACAAGCGTTACCGCAACTTAAGTAATTCGATTGTGGATGGCAGTGTTTAGAAGATGTTTCTACGAATCCATGGTGGAGGGTACATAAGTTCGGCCGTATATACTTGTTCGATTTTATATTTTTTAAATTTTACCTTTCGCCTGGACAGAGAATCGAACCGCGGACCATGCAATTTGTAAGCCAATACACTATCCACTGGGCTACGTAGCTGTTATTGTCATTAATAGACAATTATCGTTATAAGTTATATTTACAAAGCATAGTTTGCGGCGCTCACGAACCGATTAAACAATTTTATTTAACATAAACATACATTTAGTTGGGTTAAGTCGACTTAGCGTACTCTGGAATGAGGACATCGATATATTCCAGATATGTTCGGAAGATTCCGAAAAGGTCTTCAACATTAAATACTACTATATTAAATGTTTGTTATGAAACTGTAAAATATGTCTTATTAAAGACTTAATGTCAGAAAAGAACAGTGCTTGATATAAACGAAATGGACTGTTGTTGGTTCAAAAATATTTTTTTTTTTATTTGAAAAAATAAAAATTTTGTAACAAACAAAATTTTTTTTTGGTGATAAAAGTTTAAAAATTTTCGAAGAAATTCCAAAAACTCTAACAAAAGAAAAACGTTTTCGGTGCACGTTTTCCAAACGGCTAGACGAATCCGAATCCTTTTCCTAGCCACTGGTATTTTTCGTGTATACATATAACATAGGCTACTGCATGTTAGAAGACAGTTACCTTTCATAATTTCTCAGACCAAAGAATAAGGCGGCAAACTCCTAGTGGACCTAAACAAACATTTTCCGATTATAAAATTTAAGACAAATTTTATGTATTTCTTAAGGCTTATGTTTTGTATATATTTTATAAAAATGTTTATATTACCGCTCTATATTATTGTGCAGCAGTTTTTGCTTATTTGTTTGGGACAAGGTATTTTAAGTCAAAAATCAATAAATCAAACAAATAAATAAACACAAGCACATGTTCAGCAAATTAACTATAGGCTTGCCTCTCGACAGTAGCCATAGTAAATTGAAAGAGTTGTGTCCTACGGTTGACAAGAACAAAATCTAAATTCTACCACAAATATTATTTTCAACTTTAGATCAAAATATTTCTACTCTTGGTCGTGGTGAAAGTTTGAGTGGATCTAGCGATTGGAGGAACACATTTCATCCGATCCGGTTGGAATTTGGTATGTGATGTAGGACTTTGGTCTCTAACAACCATGCAAACATTTGTCCATATCGGTTTATAATTATATATAGCCCTCATATAAAGCGAACCCCCAATTTGACTTCTGAATACGGTTGCCACAATCGGTAAAATACCAAAAATACTAGATTATCTACTGTTTGGTAAATTGGTAGAATTCTTGATGTTTTGGTAGATTTAGTAAAATATTTTTCTCCAACTAAAAGGTACTTCACAAATTTTCTACAAAAATACAATTTTGAGAAAATTTTCTATAGAAATAAAACTTTTTCTATAGAAATAAAATCTTCACAAGCGTTTTTTTAGAAATGAAATTTTGACAAAATTTTCTATATAAATAAATTTTTGACTAAATTCTCTATAGAAATAAAAATTTAAAAAAATCTTCTATAGAAAATTGACAAAAATATAGAAAATTTACAAATTTTTTATAGAAATAAAAACTTTACAAAAATTTCTATAAAAATAAAAATTTGACAAAATCTTCTATAGAAAATTGAAAAAAAAACTATAGAAATAAAATGTTCACACAATTTTCAATAGAAATAAAATTGTGAGAAAATTTTCTATAGAAATAAAATGTTGACACAATTTTTTATATAAATAAAATTTTGACGAAATTTTCTATAGAAATACAACTTTGACAAGATGTTCTATAGAAATAAAAATTTTACAAAAGTTTCTATATAATTAAAAATTTGACAAAAATTCTTAAAAAAAAAAATTTGCCAAATCTTCTATAGAAATAAAATTTTGAGAAAACTTTCTATAGAAATAATATTTTGACAAAATTTTCTACAGAAATAAAATTTAGAGAAAATTTTCTATAGAAATTAAATTTTGACAAAATTTTCTATAGAATAAAAATTTAGAGAAAACTTTCTATAGAAATAAAATTTTGAGAAAATTTTCTATAGAAGTTAAATTTTGACAAATGTTTCTTTAGAAATAAAATATAGACAAAATTTTCTATAGAAATAAATTTTTGAGAAAACTTTCTATAGAAATAACAATTTGACAAAATTTTCTATAGAAATAAAATTTAGAGAAAATTTTCTATAGAAATAAAATTTTGACAAAATTTTCTATAAAATAAAAATTTAGAGAAAATTTTCTATAGAAATAACATTTTGAGAAAATTTTCTATAGAAGTTAAATTTTGACAAATGTTTCTTTAGAAATAAAATATAGACAAAATTTTCTATAGAAATAAAATTTTGCCAAAATTTTCTATATAAATAAACTTTTGACAATTTTTTTTAGAAATAAAATTGTGACAAAAAGTTCTATAGAAATAAAAATTTGACAAAATTTTCTATAGAAATACAATTTTGACAAAATTTTCTATAGAAATAAAATTTTTACAAAATTTTATATAGAAATAAAATTTTGACAAAATTTTCTATAGAAGTAAAATTTTGAGAAAATTTTCTTTAGAAATTAAATTTGCAAAATTTTCTATATAAATAAAATTTTGACAAAATTTTCTAAAGAAATGAAATTTTGACAAAAGTTTCTATAGAAATAAAAATTTTACAAAAGTTTCTATAAAAAATAAAAATTTGACAAAAATTCCTATAAAAATAAAAATTTGCCAAATCTTCTATAGAAATAAAATTTTGAGAAAACTTTCTATAGAAATAACATTTCGATAAAAATTTCTATAGAAACAAAATTTTGAGAAAATTTTCTATAGAAATAAAATTTTGAGAAAATTTTCTATAGAAATAAAATTTAGAGAAAATTTTCTATAGAAATAAAATTTTGAGAGAATTTTCTATAGAAGTAAAATTTTGACAAATGTTTCTTTAGAAATAAAATATTGACAAAATTTTCTATAGAAATAAAACTTTTTCTATAGAAATAAAATTTTCACAAACGTTTCTATAGAAATAAAATTTTGACAAAATTTCCTACAGAAATAAAATTGTGAGAAAAGTTTCTATAGAAATAAAATTTTGAGAAAATTTTTTTAGAAATTAAATTTTGACAAAATTTCCTATAGAAATAAAATTTTGAGAATTTTTTTTAGAAATTAAATTTTGCCAAATTTTCTATATAAATAAAATTTTGACAAAATTTTCTATAGAAAAAAAATTTTGACAAAATGTTCTACAGAAATAAAATTTTGACAAATTTTCTATAGGAATACAATTTTGACCAAATTTTCTATAGAAATAAAATTTTGACAAAATTTTCTATAGCAATACAGTTTTGACAAAATTTTCTATAGAAATAAAATTTTGACAAAATTTTCTATAGAAATAAAATTTTGACAAAATTTTCTATAGAAATAAAATTTTGACAAAATTTTCTATAGAAATAAAATTTTGACAAAATTTTCTATAGAAATAAAATTTTGACAAAATTTTCTTTAGAAATGAAATGTTGACACAATTTTTTATAGCAATACATTTTTGACAAAATTTTCTATAGAATTAAAATTTTGACAAAATTTTCTATAGAATTAAAATTTTGACAAAATTTTCTATAGAAATAAAATTTTGACAAAATTTTCTATAGAAATCAAAATTTTGACAAAATTTTCTAAAGAAATAAAATGTTGACAAAATTTTCTATACATATAAAATTTTGACAAAATTTTCTATAGGAATACAATTTTGACAACATTTTCTATAGAAATAAAATTTTGACAAAAGTTTCTTTAGAAATAAAATTTTGGCAAAATTTTCTATAGAAACAAAATTGTGAAAAAGTTTTCTATGGAAATAAAATTGTGACAAAATTTTTTATAGAAATAAAATAGTGACAACATTTTCATTAATTAAGCTACTTTGCCCTTCTAATAATCCCTCGTATGTCAACAAGCGCATGCGTAGCAAATCGATTGGGTGGTCCATTCGCAAAGTATCCTGAAGCGTAACTAAGTTGGTGGTCTAGGAAAGCAACGAAGAAACTGGAGACAATTAATGTCATTAGGCAAAGATGAAATTTGTCGGCAACATTTTGTTATATGTTAACAATGTAGTTAACAATGAATATATTCAGATAGAAATAAAACGAAGCCAGACAAATGTTCGCATATACGTGTGTCCTCGCATTTTACTATCAAGGCGGAAAGATAAAAAAGCAAAAAACGAGGATCAACTACAAGCCAACTAAATATTTCGCACAATGATTCTAAAGAAGTATGAAATAAAACACCTAAATATCGCCTAAATGCATCAAAAGCCTTTTGAAGGTATTACAACTTCACACACACACACACTCAGGTACAGAGAAAATTGGTAACTGGTGATGTGAGAGAACCTTAGTGTCAATACCGTCACCTGGGGTGATTAACAATGACAGTGCCTTAGTTTTGGGCATCATTTCTGTTACGGCAACATCAAAGCGTAAAATTCATTCGACTTGGTGGTCTTAGTAATGCTTCACTGCTATCCTGTATGCAGGTATATGTCCGTCTGTCTGTCTATAGTTTTCTCATCAGACAGTCATCACAAAGAATAGCGAGGCGGCCCTATACAAGTAGTGGGCTGTACATTTTACGAGTAATGAAATCTTATGTAGTGACCGCCTTATAGCGTGCAAACACTAACCAGGATAATAATCTTTGGCCATTTACTCCTCTTCAACTTCCTCATCCTCCTCCATGTCTTCAATTGTTAGGGAGGATCAAACTTAAAGACTTTTCCTTTATTGTTGTTGTTGTTGGAGTTGTTCACAAGGTAATGAGGTCCTTTCAAGATTCTTTGGTGTTTAATTTCACTGATTCTGTGTGATTTTCGTCTCCTTGCCGATGATTGTAGATTGGTCTTTATGGAATATATATGGGGTGTTACAGTGTTTCGTTGTTTCTTCCTGAGTAGCTATTTAAGTTATACCGCCATAATCTTAGCTAATCATCCTGTTTTTAAATACGGGCTGATTGTTATGGATCCAGAATCCTCAGTAAAATAAAACCTCATATGTTACAATGACTCGTTTTTCCATTATATCCTCCTACTTCAATGTTTTTTTGTTATATTGAAAAATCGTAAATGCTTGAGTTCCCCAAACTATGGTTAACACGTGAACCACTAATTTGTTTTCAGTAAGATTGCACATATGTTTCTTGATTTCTATTATTCTCTGACCTCAAAGGAGGAGTTCATGGGCCATGTTGAATGATAAGAAAAGGACGATAATTACATATGCTTTAAGATCTGAAAATATCCTTAAATCTTGTATTTGTTTTTACTTGGTTCCAACGAAGAAGGTCTTAAACCTTATTGAGCCAATTTGGATTTTATTGGCTTTAATTTGTGGTTAAATTGGTTCGAGAAAATCTTCACGTGGTGGGCTTAAAAAACAAAATAGGAATTTGTATAAATTGAATTGTTTATCTATATATATAAAATTCAAATTATGTTTGTTTATTTGTTTGTTTGTTTGTTTGTTTATTTGTATGTTCCGGGTTGGCGCGAAAACGGCTGAACTGATTTACTTGAAACTTTCAGAGATCGTGGGGTGCACTCATGTGCTGAAAATAGGGTACCTCATTTTTTGACATATGGTCGCGGAGAGGAACCTCCCCTTTGTCCGACTTTTTGAAAATTAGACCAAAGATGACCGATTTGCTTGAAATTTTCATTGAAGATTGGGGTTGGCATCTAGACAAAGATCCGCTACTTTTTATTTCGATATTTGGTGGCGGAGGGGGGCCTCCCCTTTGTTCGACAGTGAAAAAACTAAAATTCTCTAAATTATCTGCGATTTACAGAGAACATGTGGTGAGGATATGGAATTAATATGGGGTACCCGATGATTTCATATGTGGATGGGGAGGGGGTCCTCCCCCTTGCCTTACTTTTTGAAACTTGGAACAAAATTATGCGATTTGCTTGAAATTTTCATTGAATGTTGGGGTTGGCATCTAGACAAAACTCCGCTACATTATTTTTCGATATTTGGCCGGGGAGGGGGACCACCCCTTAGCCCCAATTTTTTTGTTTGAAAGTACAAACAAAACTAAACTCCCCCGATTGAAATTTTACGGAAAAAATGGGTTTTGAAATTTATATCAGGTTCTTGATTTTTTAATAAAAATAAAAGGGCATAGGGAGACATCCGCTTCTCTTAAGTACATACAGAGAAGCAATTAAACTTTTACCGAATTACTTGAAATTTACAGAGGACTGAGGAGAGGTTACGATATTAATAGTTGATACTTGATTTTGTGATATTTGGACGGAAGAGAGGCCGCCCTTTTAGGCTTATAATTTGCTTGACATTTTCTGGGACGTTTACAAAAGATACGCTACATCACTTTTCGATATTTAGTCGGGGAGGAGGTCCTCCTCTAAAACTGAAAAAAAAAAACAATTCTTAAGTTTTCTTGAAATTTACATAGGCAGTGGGGGAAGGTTATGAACGAAGAGGACACTTCCTCCCCCCCCCCCCACACTTGAAAGAAATTTTCAAGAATTTTCAGGGAAGGTTAGGGGTGCTATTCACTACGGTGTTTGTCGATATTGTATCGGGGAAAGTGACGTCCCTTTAAAACAAAGAGCAAAATTTAAACATCGCCGATCTACATGAAATTTACAGGGAACGTGGGAAGAGGTGATTAAATTTATACATGATTTTTAAATTAGTATATGATTTTTTGATATCTGGTTGGGGAAGGGGAAAATTGAAATAAACTTTGTCGATTTACTTCGATAGAATTTATAGGGACCATTGAGTAGTTGCGAAATTAATATAGGGTACGTGATAGTCCGATATCAGGTCAGAGTGGAGCGAAGGTGGGGAGAGAGTTCCCTTTTGTCGGTTTTTTATCTTAAATTAAAAGTGGAGGGTTGTCCGTAAATGGGAACTCGGTATATAATTTTATGATTTTTGCACAGGCTTCTTTCTTCCAGACTTCTTATTAGTAAAGAGAGGGTTCCCTTTTGTCCGTTTTTTTTTTCTTAAGTTTAAAGTAGAGGGTCGTCCGTAAATGGGAACTCGGTACATAATTTTATGATTTTTGCACAGGCTTCTGCCAGACGCCGTATTTGTACCAATAAACGAAAAATCAAGTAGTCCGATTTCTTTAAAAGAATTCAAATCTTTTCGAATTTGTTTTCAGCACGAAGGATATAGTTGACTAAGTTAACGCAAATTATTCCTCCAAATATGCTTCGGAAGGCGCAGCGAAGCGGGCAGGGTTACGCTAGTAAACTCTAAAAACAGTTTACTAGGATCCAAAGATCGTGGCATACCCTCATGGAACTGATTATGAGCCAAAGATGTAGCCTCTTTAAAATAAAGACATTTTTAGGGACATATGTAGATTAAAAAAAAATCAATGGACTGAATAGTCTAAGTGAGCCTGAATCTTAATAGGGCTGCCACTTTAACCTAACCTAACCTATTCTCCGCGATATAGTAGGTTAGTATAGGTTATAGAGGATGACATCAATGCGTAGAAAAGGAATTGGTTTCCACTTATTAGTTCATTATGATTTCTCTTAATTGTTTCTCTCCTCTTCATTATCTATCTTCCATCATATTGGCGTTTCCAAACGAGTTTTCTAGGTCTTCCATCCAGAAGCCTTGATGAAGGCAATTATATCCTTCAGATTATCCTTCAGAGTATCCTATTTCTTCTAAATACCGGACACTGGCACAGGAAATTAAAGGAGTCTTCCGTTGCCTCCGGGATTTCATCTAAAAATATCATCAGTCATTTAGCCAATCCTTACAATGTATTTCCCAGTGGGTTATGTCCTGTTATGATGCCTATTAGGGGTCTTGAATACTAATATATCTAATTGTCGCAATCAGAAATCCAGAGTTCTTAATACTCTTGTCGTCCATACCAATTTGGTTTGCTCGTAGTCCGTAGAGAAAGTCCAACATCCTTTCCATAAACCATAGTATTTGAGATTTATTCTGTAAATATATAAAGGGGAGAAACATTAGTAACGAAGTTATTCGTTCCGCCTGCGTCTTCTTTAGCCAGCACATCCGTCTTCTCATTACCCACTGGTCCACAATGTCTAGATACGCAGCACAGAGTAATATTATGCTGTTCAGTGAGAACTTTATAGCTTTCTACGACAGACGTTGACTGTATGTTTGGATTAACCAAATGATGAAATTTGCTTCTCTTAGAGGGTCCGCAAACCAAATCTGGGGATCGGTTTATATGGAGGATATTTATAATTACGGACCGATATGGACCAATTTTGGCATGGTTGTTAGAGACCATATACTAACACCACGTACCAAATTTCAACCGGATCGGATGAATTTTGCTCCTTTAAGAGGCTCCGGAGGTCAAATCTGGGGATCGGTTTATATGGGGCTATATATAAATATGATCCGATATGGACCAATTTTCTGATACATCGGGCTGCCACTTAACCTAACCTAGTATATGGTATCCAACAACCATGCAGGAATTGGTTCTTATCAGTCCATAATTATATATAGCCCCCATATAAACCGATCTCCAGATTTGACCTCCGGTGCCTTTTGGATAAGCCAAATGCATCCGATCTTGTTGAAATTTGGTACGTGGTGGTAGTATATGATATTTAACAACCATGTCAAAAGTGGTCCATATCAGTCCATAATCATATATAGCCCCCATATAAGCCGATACCGAGATTTGGTTTGGAGCCTCTTGGAGGAGCAAATTTCATCCGAGTCAGTTGAAATTAGGTACATTGTGCTAGTATATGGTCGTTAACAACCATGCCTAACTAGGTTCATATCGGTCTATAGCTATATATAGCCCTCAGATAAATCGATCCCCAATCACACAAAAATTGGTCCATATAAAGCTCATAATTATATCATCAGGTTGGCTGATAAGTCCCCGGTCTAACAAAGAAAATCACATTTTTTTGTCAAACTTCTTTTTTATTATTCAACATAGTTCCCTTCAAGAGCGATATAACGATTATAACGACCTTCCAATTTTTTTGATACCATTTTGGTAGTACTCCTTCGGTTTTGCCTCAAAATAGGCCTCAGTTTCGGCGATCACCTCTTCATTGCAGTCAATTTTTTTTTCCCTGCGAGCATCCTTTTGAGGTCTGAGAACAAGAAAAAGTCGCTGGGTGCCAGATCTGGAGAATACGCTGGGTGGGGAAGCAATTCGAAGCCCAATTCATGAATGTTTGCCATCGTTCTCAATGACTTGTGGCACGGTGTGTTGTCTTGGTGGAACAACACTTTTTTCTTCTTCATATGGGGCGATTTCGACCTTCAAACGCTCCAATAACGCCATATAATAGTCACTGTTGATGGTTTTTCCCTTCTCAAGATAATCGATACAAATTATTCCATGTGCATCCCAAAGAACAGAGGCCATTACTTTGTCAGCGGACTTTTGAGTCTTTCCACGCTTTCCACGGAGATGGTTCACCGGTCGCTGTCCACTCAGCCGACTGTCGATTGGACTCAGGAGTGTAGTGATGGAGCCATGTTTCATCCATTGTCACATATCGGCGGAAAAATTCGGCTGCAAACACCGCTCAGAATCATCAACACGTTGTTGTTTTTGGTCAAATGTGAGCTCGCGCGGCACCCATTTTGCACAGAGCTTCCTCATATCCAAATATTGATGAATGATATTACAAACACGTTCCTTTGATATCTTTAAGGCCTCTGCTATCTCGATCAACTTCATTTTACGGTCATTCAAAATCATTTTGTGGATTTTTTTGATGTTTTCGTCGGTAACCACCTCTTTCGGGCGTCCACTGCGTTCACCGACCTCCGTGCTCATTTCACCACGCTTGAATTTTGCATACCAATCAATTATTATTGACTTCCCTGGGGCAGAGTCCGGAAACTCATTATCAAGCCAAGTTTTTGCCTCCACCGTATTTTTTCCCTTCAGAAAACAGTATTTTATCAAAACACGAAATTCCTTTTTTCCCTTTTTGTTTTTCACAATAACAAAAGTTGCTTCACAAACACGCTCTATCTCACAAATTTTGACACGAATCATTTGAAGGTTGTTACTATATAAAAATAATATGCATTTAATACTAGCGACGCCATCTATGTGTCAGATCGGGTACTTATCAGCCAACCTGTTATATAGCCCCCATATAAGCGACCCCCATATTTCAATTCTGGCTCTCTAGGTACCGTGAAAAAGTCCATATCGATTCGTAATTATTTGTAGACTTACCTATACATAACTGTTTTGTCTAATATATACCACGTATGGACTAACTCATAATTTAGAAAACGGTGTTAATAAGTTTTAAGATACCACAACCCAAGTAATTCAATTGTGGATGACCGTCTTTCGTAGAAGTTTCTACGATCTTATGTACCCTCCATGGTGGAGGGTACATAAGATTCGGCCTGACCGAACTTACAGCCGTATATACTTGTTTAATTTTTTTATACAAATGAACATCCAATGCTTTAATTCTAAAGAAATGATAGGATGTCCTATATATGAAAATTTGCACATATTGGAATATATCAAAATTTGCAAGATTTTGGGGTCGAAACTACCCAGTAAAAAATGGGTCGCCAAAAAAGTAATGAAAATGTTATTTTTGGATCCGGAAGTGGTGCAAAATAGGCGCAGAAGCGATGAATTCAACATGGGCTTGTCATAGAACGGATGGCCACCATATTCAGTGCAACAGCCGTTGCACTGAATATGCATCACTTCTTTAGATGTGATCCGAATTCAGGGTGTGAATTAAAACAAGTATATACGGCCGTAAGTTCGGCCAGGCCGAAGCTTATGTACCCTCCATCATGGATTGCGTAGAAACTTCTTCTAAACACTGCCATCCACAATCGAATTACTTAAATTGCGGTAACGCTTGCCGACTGCAAGGTAAATTAAAACCTCCTAACACCATCTTCTAAATTGTATGTAAGTCCATACGTAGTATATATTAAATCAAAAAAGATCGATCCTATACGTATATAATTCAGTTTGACAAAGAAGACATAAAATTTTAACAAAATTTTCTACAAAAATAAAATTTTAACAAAATTTTCTCTAGAAATAAAATTTTCACAAAATTTTCTATAGAAATAAAATCTTGGTAGATAATTTTTGGCTCGAGTGGCAACCATGATTATGAACCGAATAAAATTTTGATAAAATTTTCTATAGAAATAAAATTTTGACAATGATGAAAATTTTATTATGAACTGAATAAAATTTTAACAAAATTTTCTCTAGAAATAAAATTTTGACAAAATTTTCTATAGAAATAAAATTTTAGCAAAATATTCTATAGAAATAACATTTTGACAAAAGTTTCTATAAAAATAAAATTTTGGTAGACTATTTTTGGCTCTAGTGGCAACCATGATTATGAACCGATATGGACCAATTTTTGTGTGATTGGACCAATTTTGGTATGGTTGTTAGCGACCATATACTAACACCACGTTCCTAATTTGAACCGGATCGGATGAATTTTGCTCCTCCAAGAGGCTCCGGAGGTCAAATCTGGAGAACGTTTTATACGGGGGCTATATATAATTATGGACCGATATGGACCAATTCTGGCACGCTTGTTAGAGATCATATACTAACACCATGTTCCAAATTACAACCGGATTGGATGAAATTTGCTTCTCTTGGAGACTTCGCAAGCCAAATCTGGGGATCGGTTTATATGGGGGCTATATATAATTATGAACCGATATGGACCAATTTTAGCATGGTTGTTAGAGACCATATACCAACACCATGTACCAAATTTCAGCCGGATCGGATGCAATTTGCTTCTCTTTGAGGCTCCGGAACCCAAATCTGGAAATCGGTTTATATGGGCGCTATATATAATTATGGACCGATGTGGATCAATTTTTGCACGGTTGTTAGAGACCATATACCAACACCATGTACCAAATTTCAGCCGGATCGGATGCAATTTGCTTCTCTTTGAGGCTTCGCAAACCAAATCTGGAGATCGGTTTATATGGGGGCTATATATAATTATGAACCGATATGGACCAATTCTGGCACAGTTGTTAAAGATCATATACTAACACCATGTTCCAAATTACAACCGGATTGGATGAAATTTGCTTCTCTTGGAGACTTCGCAAGCCAAATCTGGGGATCGGTTTATATGGGGCTATATATAATTATGAACCGATGTGGACCAATTTTTGCATGGTTGTTAGAGACCATATACCAATATCATGTACCAAATTTCAGGCGGATCGGATGAAATTTGCTTCTCTTTGAGGCTCCGCAACCAAAATCTGGGGATCGGTTTATATGGGCGCTATATATAATTATGGACCGATGTGGACCAATTTTTGCATGGTTATTAGAGACCATATACCAACATCATGTACCAAATTTCAGCCGGATCGGATGAAATTTGCTTCTCTTTGAGGCTCTCAAGCCAAATCTGGGGATCGGTTTATATGGGGCTATATATAATTATGGACCGATGTGGACCAATTTTTGCATGATTGTGAGAGACCATATACCAACACCATGTACCAGATTTCAGCCGGATCGGATGAAATATGCTTCTCATAGAGGCTCCACAAGCCAAATCTGGGGATCGGTTGATATGGGGGCTATATATAATTATGGACCGATGTGAACCAATTTTTGCATGGTTGTTAGAGACCATATACCAACACCATGTACCAAATTTCAGCTGGATCGGATGAAATTTGCTTCTGTTAGAGGCTCCACAAGCCAAATCTGAGGGTCCCTTTATATGGGGGCTATACGTAAAAGTGGACCGATTTTCAATACCATCCGACCTACATCGATAACAACTACTTGTGCCAAGTTTCAAGTCGATAGCTTGTTTCGTTCGGAAGTTAGCGTGATTTCAACAGACGGACGGACGGACGGACGGACGGACATGCTTAGAGCGACTCAGAATTTCACCACGACACAGAATATATATACTTTATGGGGTCTTAGAGCAATATTTCGATGTGTTATAAACGGAATGACAAAGTTAATATACCCCCATCCTATGATGGAGGGTATAAAAGAGCGATCCAATACGTATATACTTCAGTTTGACAAAGTAGACATAAAATTTTGACAAAATTTTCTACAAAAATAAAATTTTAACAAAATTTTCACAAAATTTTCTATAGAAATAAACTTTTGACAAAATTTTCTATAGAAATAAAATCTTGGTAGATTATTTTTGGCTCGAGTGGCAACCATGATTATGAACCGAATAAAATTTGAACAAAATTTTCTATAGAAATAAAATTTTGACAATGATGAAAATTTTATTATGAACCGAATAAAATTTTAACAAAATTTTCTCTAGAAATAAAATTTTGACAAAATTTTCTATAGAAATAAAATTTTGACAAAATTTTTTATAGAAATAAAATTTTGGTAGACTATTTTTGGCTCTAGTGGCAACCATGATTATGAACCGATATGGACCAATTTTTGTGTAATTGGACCAATTTTGGTATGGTTGTTAGCGACCATATACTAACACCACGTTCCTAATTTGAACCGGATCGGATGAATTTTGCTCCTCCAAGAGGTTCCGGAGGTCAAATCTGGAGAACGTTTTATATGGGGGCTATATATAATTATGGACCGATATTGACCAATTCTGGCACGGTTGTTAAAGATCATATACTAACACCATGTTCCAAATTACAACCGGATTGGGTGAAATTTGCTTCTCTTGGAGACTTCGCAAGCCAAATCTGGGGATCGGTTTATATGGGGGCTACATATAATTATGAACCGATGTGGACCAATTTTTGCATGATTGTTAGACACCATATACCAATATCATGTACCAAATTTCAGTCGGATCGGATCTCTTTGAGGCTCCGGAACCCAAATCTGGGGATCGGTTTATATGGGCGCTATATATAATTATGGACCAATGTGGACCAATTTTTGCACGGTTGTTAGAGGCCATATTCTAACACCATGTACCAAATTTCAGCCGGATCGGATGAAATTTGCTTCTCTTTTAGGCTCCGCAAGCCAAATCTGGGGATCGGTTTATATGGGGGTATATATAATTATGGACCGATGTGGATCAATTTTTGCATGGTTGTTAGAGACCATATACCAACATCATGTACCAAATTTTAGCCGGATCGGATGAAATTTTCTTCTCTTTGAGGCTCCGCAAGCCAAATCTGAGGGTCCCTTTATATAGGGGCTATACGTAAAAGTGGATAGATATGGCCCATTTTCAATACCATCCGACCTACGTCGATAACAACGACTTGTGCCAAGTTTCAAGTCGATAGCTTGTTTCGTTCGGAAGTTAGCGTGATTTCAACAGACGGACGGACGGACGGACATGCTCATATCAACTCAGAATTTCACCACGACCCAGATTATATATACTTTATAGGGTCTTAGAGCAATATTTCGATGTGTTACAAACGGAATGACAAAGTTAATATACCCCCATCCTATGATGGAGGGTATAAAAACTGGTGGAAGTGAGATAGATGCGATGGAAGATGCAATTAAAAAAACAATCTTTTATGTTATTTTAGTTAGTTTTTATTAAATTGTTTTTACATCCTGGAAAAGAATAAACGTTTATCACAAAAGTATATACTTTTCTTCCGAATAAACTTCCTTACAGCGAAAAGCAAATGAGAACCGAACTTTGTTTGTCTAAAATTTCGTTTGGGAGGAAGGAATTATTTTTTTGCGTGTATAACTAGTCCGTGTTTAATTTATTGCTTCTGTGCCAGTTTTTCACCTCTTTCGGATCCAAAAAGAACATTTTCACAACTTTCTTGACGATGCTTTTTTGCTGGGATGTTATAAATTACTAAGGTTTTGAGCCAGTGCAATTAATCGAATAGGCGCCTTTATTGGTATACATGGAAGGAGGAACTGGATCTCTGACAATTCATTATTGAGTATTTCCTTTATCTTCCCTCTTACCTGTCTACAAGAAAACCAATTAACCTAGAAATTTTCTAGTTGAGCTATGAGGTTTTCCATTCTTTAGATTTGCACCTTTTTTGGAAAATTGTTCAGACACATCAACAATCTGTTGCCACTTCTAATTACCAAATTCTATGATCAGATAAAATGTTCAAATTAGCAATTGTATCTAGATGCCTTTTTGAGCGGCAACGTTTGATTCGATACTTCTACTATTTAAGGTGGCAATTATACGAATACAACCCACTTGTGTTAATCTTAATCGTTAATGGTGGTGTATATCCGGTGTTAGTTTTAGCATAACCTTGCCAGCTAGGGCTTATGTTACGGTCATCAGGAATGTGCAACAATTTGATTATGCTACTGTGTGCATCTTCTCAGGCGGATATAAAAATTAGCAATGATTCATGGTTACTCCTTTTGTTTATACCCAGAATAAGAAATGGTGTAATTAGATGTTCATTCTACTATCGCCAAAGATGAGAGTATTTACCGCATGACACATGATTTTGGGACTTATTTTGGTCAAAAATAAATTGAAAAGTCGAAGTAGAATTTTTGTAATCATGAAATTCAAGTAATCGACTTTGAATTTTATTTTTTTTTCAAAATCGAGTTAATGTCGGCTTAGTGACTTTTATCAATGGAATATAAAACTCGAATTTCAATTGCAAGAAAAATATGATATACGAGTAGATCTTTTTTGTGGTGAAAACTAATGTTATACTAAAGGCGATTTCGATTCGGCGGAAAGTTGTAACATTACACTCAAAAAAAAGTTAATCCTCTTGAAAGTTTCCTTGGCTTTATTAATCTTTTCAATGAAGTCGTATTGTACTTATAGTTAAGTGATTTGTCTTAAAAATGGGAAGAACAAATGTTTGGGCTAAGGCCAACTTGACTTTAATAAATCAGAAAAGTTCTCTAAATTTAATAAAATTGTGTTTAAATTTGTTGTCTTTTTGCATCTTGACTATAAAGCAAAAAATCGTTCAAATATAGGACACGTTTTTCAAAACGTTATTTTAAAGACGTTTTTTACATGAAATATAGCATAATTTCTACTGTAAGTCGAGTCTTAGATTGGAAAACAAAGTTGTCGTTACCTCATTTTTAAAGGACTTGATAGCATATGAAGAAAAAACAAGTATATACAGCACTAAGTTCGGCCGGGCCGAATCTTAAATACCCACCACCATAAACCAAATATTAGGGTTTCCTTTGAAATTTCAGGAGGGCTTGAGGACTTGAGGACACTTCCCGAAGATAAATTTAAAGATTTCACCCATGAGGACTATATCAGATTCTGGATTTATAAGAACCATTTTTGTTTAGATTTTAGAGGAATCATTAACATCTCTTGTAAGTGTGCAAGAAAATTATAAAATAAAGTCTTGATTTGAAATCTTAAATCGGTAGAAGTAAAATCTGGAAATTTTACATTGAGTTTCAAGCAATTTTCATGATCAGTGCGCCTTCTACACCCTCAAGAAGTGAAGTCGGTCTATATGGTGGCATTGCCAAATGGACCGATAAAAACTTAATCCGATACACGTTTTTGTGAGCCTAAAATACGAGAATATTTACAATTTCAGGCAAATCGGATAAAACTACGGTTTCTAGAAACCCAAGGAGTTAAATAGGGAGATCGTTCTTATGGGGGCTATACTAAAATATGGACCCATACTCACCGTTTTCGGCACACCTCTTTATGACCCGAAAATACCTCTAGATTTCCAATTTCAGGCAAATAGGATAAAACTGCGGTTTCTATAAGCCCAAGAAGTAATATCGGGAGATCGGTCTATATGGGGCCTATACCAAAACATGGACCGATACTCACCATTTTTGGCACACCTCTTTATGTTCATAAAATACCTCTAGATTTCAAATTTCAGACAAGTTGGATAAAAACTACGGTTTCCATAGGCCCAAGACCCAAATCGGGGGGTCGTTTTATATGGGGACCATACCAAAACATGGACCGATACTCACACTTTTTGGGACACGTATTTGTGGTCCTACAATACCTCTATATTTCCAATTGCAGGTAAATTGAATAAAAACTGCGGTTTCTATAAGCCCAAGAAGTAAAATCGGGAGATCGGTCTATATGGGGGCTATACCAAAACATGGACCGATACTCACCATTTTCGGCACACCACTTTATGGTCCTAAAATACCTCTAGATTTCCAATTTCAGACAAATTGGATAAAAACTACGGTTTCTATAAGCCCAAGACCCCAAATCGGGAGGTCGTTTTATATGGGGACTATACCAAAACATGGACCGATACTCACAATTTTTGGCACACGTATTTGTGGTCCTACAGTACCTCTAGATTTCCAATTTCAGGTAAATTGAATAAAAACTGAGGTTTATATAAGCCCAAGAAGTAAAATCCGGAGATCGGTCTATATGGGGGCTATACCAAAACATGGACCGACACTCACCAATTTTTGCACACCTCTTTATGGTCATAGAATACCTCTAGATTTCAAATTTCAGGCAAATTGGATAAAAACTTCGATTTCTATAAGCCCAAGACCCCAAATCGGGAGGTCGGTTTATATGGGGACTATATCAAAACCTGGACCGATATAGCCCATCTTCGAACTTGACTTGCCTGCAGACAAAGGACGAGTTTGTGCAAAATTTCAGCACGATTGCTTCATTATTGAAGACTGTAGCGTGATTACAACAGACAGACAGACAGACAGACAGACAGACAGACGGACAGACGGACATCGATATATCGTCTTAGAATTTCTCCCTGATCAAGAATATATATACTTTATATAGTCGGAAATCGATATTTCGATGTGTTACAAACGGAATGACAAACTTATTATACCCCCGTCACCATTCTATGGTGGTGGGTATAAAAAAAGCGAACAAGTACATACGGCCGTAAGTTCGGCCAGGCCGAATCTTATGTACCCTCCACCATGGATTGCGTAGAAACTTCTACGAAAGACTGTCATCCACAATTGAATTACTTGGGTTGTGGTACCTTAAAACTTCTTAACACTGTTTTCTAAATTGTGAGTTAGTCCATACGTGGTATATATTAGACAAAAAAGTTATGTATAGGTAAGTCTACAAATAATTACGAATCGATATGGACTTTTGCACGGTACGTACAGAGCCAGAATTGAAATATGGGGGTCGCTTATACGGGGGCTATATACAATTATAAACTTGATGTGGACTAATTTTTGTGTGATTGGAGATCGATTTATCTGAGGGATATATATAACCATAGACCGATATGGACCTAGTTAGGCATGGTTGTTAACGGCCATATACTAGCACATGTACCAAATTTCAACTGACTCGGGTGAAATTTGCTCTTCCAAGAGGCTCCAAAACCTAATCTCGGGATCGGTTTATATGTGGGCTATATATGATTATGGACTGATATGGACCACGCATGGTTGTTAAATATCATATGCTACGACCACGTACCAAATTTCAACCGGATCGGATGAATTTGGCTCCTCCAAGAGGCTCCGGAGATCAAATCTGGGGAACGGTTTATATGGGGGCTATATATAATTATGGACCGATATGGAACAATTCTTGCGTGTTCGTTAGAGACCACATTCTAACACCACGTTCCAAATTTCAACCGAATCGGATGAATTTTGTTCCTCCAAGAGGCTCCGGAGAACAAATCTGGGGATCGATTTATATGGGGGCAATATATAATTATGGACCGATGTGGACCAATTTTGGCATGGTTGTTAGAGACCATATACTAACACCACGTACCCAAATTCAACCGGATCGGATGAATTTTGCTCCTGCAAGAGGCTCCGGAGGTCAAATCTGGGGATCGATTTATATGGGGGCTATATATAATTATGGACCGATATTGACCAATTTTAGCATGGTTGTTAGAGACAATATACTAACACCACGTACCAAATTTCAACCGGATCGGATGAATTTTGCTCCTCTAAGAGGCTCCGGAGGTCAAATCTGGGGATCGGTTTTTATGGGGGCTATATATAATTATGGGCCGATGTGGACCAATTTTGACATGGTTATGAATGGTATAAAAATAAAATGTTGACAAAATTTTCTATAGAAATAAAATTGTGCCCAAAATTGTGTATAAAAAAAAATTGACACAATTTTCTATAGAAATAAAATTTTAATAAAATCTACTATAGAAATAAAATTTTGACAAAATTGTATATAGAAATAAAAATTTTGACACCATTTTCTACATTTTCCTACAGAACTAAAATTTGGACAAAATTTTTTATAGAAATAATATTTTGACAAAATTTTCTAAAAAATAAAACATGTACAAATTTTTCTGTTGAAACAAAATTTTCTATAGAATTCAAAAATGATGGTACAACCAGAAAAAATTGCCTTCGAAACTAAAGGAAAAAATGTTTATCAATTTAGTTTAGCCATTTTATTTCCATTAAATTAAATTTTTGTGTGAAATAATAAAATTTACTTGTTTCAGTAAAAAATCCTAAACTGAAAGCAGTTAGGAATAATTCATTAACTAAAATAAGGCATGGAATTTTACTAATACTGTTTTCTTCGCTGGTTATAAGAATTTAACCCTTTAATACCCCAATTTTTGTGCCAGCTGATTTCAATGTTTTTTTTTTCTATGTTTTCAATGTTAACGACACGAAAGCAAGAAAAGTAAACAAGAAAAAATTATACGGTAAAATTCAGTATATGCTGCAAAGCCTCTTGAACAGTTTAAACTAAGTTTTCTTTTTATTTTATCCATTTTTGTTGTCTTAAGGTGTGTTTTACTAAAAACTTCCTTATAAAATGAGCATCAGAGGGTTAATACTGAACAAGAAAATTTTATTCACTGATAAAAAAAAGCATTCGTAAAAATAAACAAAAACCGAACTAAAACCAAATTTCCTCAAATTTAGTAAATGTTCTTATAAAATGATAATTCTGACTTCCTTCATTATAGAAAGCTTATCATACATATAATAGCACCTGACATAGAAAAATATTTTAGTTCATTCGTACTAAGAAGTATTCAATCCTTTCAAAACTTAAGGAAACACATTTGTTAGAATATAGGAAATTTTCCTATATTTCTTTTATCTACCTGTAATCGATACCTGTCATCGATATAATCGATATGTTTGGGCGTTCTGTTTTTATACCCTCCATCATAGGATGGGGGTATATTAACTTTGTCATTCGGTTTGTAACACATCGAAATATTGCTCTCAGACCCCATAAAGTATATATATTCTGGGTCGTGGTGAAATTCTGAGTCGATCTAAGCATGTCCGTCCGTCCGTCCGTCTGTTGAAATCACGCTAACTTCCGAACGAAACAATCTATCGACTTGAAACTTGGCACAAGTAGTTGTTATCAATGTAGGTCGGATGGTATTGAAAATGGGCCATATCGGTCCACTTTTACGTATAGCCCCCATATAAAGGGACCCTCAGATTTGGCTTGTGGAGCCTCTAACAGAAGCATATTTCATCCGATCCGGCTGAAATTTGGTACATGTTGTTGGTATATGGTCTCTAACAACCACGAAAAAATTGGTCCACATCGGTTTATAATTATATATAGCCCCCATATAAACCGATCCCCAGATTTGGCTTGCGGAGCCTAAAACAGCAAATAAAACAGAAAATTTTGTCAAAATTTTATTTCTATAGAAAATTTTGTCAAAATTTTATTTCTATAGAAAATTTTGTCAAAATTTTATTTCTATAGAAAATTTTGTCAAAATTTTATTTCTATAGAAAATTTTGTCAAAATTTTATTTCTATAGAAAATTTTGTCAAAATTTTATTTCTAGAGAAAATTTTGTTAAAATTTTATTCGGTTCATAATAAAATTTTCATCATTTTCAAAATTTTATTTCTATAGAAAATTTTGTCAAAATTTTATTTCTAGAGAAAATTTTGTTCAAATTTTATTCGGTTCATAATCATGGTTGCCACTCGAGCCACAAATAATCTACCAAGATTTTATTTCTATACAAAATTTTATCAAAAGTTTATTTCTATAGAAAATTTTGTTAAAATTTTATTTCTGTAGAAAATTTTGTCAAAATTTTATGTCTACTTTGTCAAACTGAATTATATACGTATTGGATCGATCTTTTTTGATTTAATATATACCACGTATGGACTTACATACAATTTAGAAGAAGGTGTTATGAGGTTTTAAAATACCTTGCCATCGGTAAGCGTTACCGCAACTCACGTAATTCGATTGTGGATCGCAGTGTTTAGAAGAAGTTTCTACGCAATCCATGATGGAGGGTACATAAGCTTCGGCCTGGTCGAACTTACGGCCGTATATACTTGTTTTTTTATGTTTTTAGTTGGAATCGTGTTGTTATGATATACGGAGAGATTGTTAAAAAATATTTAGTGAAATAATATAATAAATAACAAATAAAATATTTGTTATTTTAAATTAGTGAGAAATTTGTTTTTGTTTTTTCAAAATTATTGAACATAAATAACAAACAATAAGTCTAGCAATGTTCGTAGTGGTTTAAAAAGAAAGAAAACACCAACAGAATAACAACCCCTTCATTCGTCTTCATTTGGGAATCTTCAATTATCAGCTAACATTCATACAGTGACGCTAACCTTTTGTGAAAAAATTGGTTTATGTTTTTTTTTTGTATTTGTAGGTATTGAAATTGTAAAAGGAGGACAAAATCGTTATGCAGCATCTTATTAAAGGTGAAAGGAACAAGAAGAAGAAGAGCATTACGTTTCACAGTTGGTAACATTACATGGAAATTGGAAATAGTGGAATAATAAACTAATATTTCGATTCGGTTGAATCTTTAAGAATATATTTAATATATTAATAAAACATGTATTTTCTTGAAGAAAAAATTGCCTATATAAATAAATAAAACTGTATTTAAAAACGAAGGGAAGCAGTTCTAAGTAAAAGGTTTACCACAAATATGTAAGATTTGTCCAAATGAATGAAAAAAGTTCAATAAAATCATTCCATATATGAATTCAATTCAGTTAATTTTTTTCATTCTGTAGTATAGTGGTACATAAATAAAGGAAAATGCTAACTAATATATGGAATGCCTTCTACCTAATTTCTGCAAAAATCACATCGTTCAAACAAATAACAAGTATATACAGCCGTAAGTTCGGCCAGGCCGAAGCTTATGTACCCTCCATCATGGATTGCGTAGAAACTTCTTCTAAACACTGCCACCCACAATCGAATTACTTAAGTTACGGTAACGCTTGCCGATGGCAAGGTATCTTAAAACCTCCTAACACCATCTTCTAAATTGTATGTAAGTCCATACGTGTTATATATTAAATCAAAAAAGATCGATCCAATACGTATATAATTCAGTTTGACAAAGTAGACATAAAATTTTGACAAAATTTTCTACAGAAATAAAATTTTCACAAAATTTTCTATAGAAATAAAATTTTCACAAAATTTTCTATAGAAACAAAACTTTTCACAAAATTTTCTTTAGAAAGAAAATTTTGACAAAAATGTCTACAGAAATAAAATTTGAACAAAATTTTCTATAGAAATAAACTTTTGACAAAATTTTCTATGGAAATAAAATCTTGGTAGATTATTTTTGGCTCGAGTGGCAACCATGATTATAAACCGAATAAAATTTGAACAAAATTTTCTATAGAAATAAAATTTTGACAATGATGGAAATTTTATTATGAATAAAATGTTAACAAAATTTTCTCTAGAAATAAAATTTTGACAAATTTGCCAAATCTGGAGATCGGTTTATATGGGGGCTATATATAATTATGGACCAATGTGGACCAATTTTTGCATGATTGTTAAAGACCATATACCAACACCATGTATGGAATATCGGATGAAATATGCTTCTCTTAGAGGCTCCACAAGCCAAATCTGGGGATCGGTTTATATGGGGGCTATATATAATTATGAACCGATATGGACCAATTTTTGCATGGTTATTAGAGACCATATACCAACACCATGTACCAAATTTCAGCCGGATCGGATGAAATATGCTTCTCTTAGAGGCTCCAAAAACCAAATCTGGGGATCGGTTTATATGGGGGCTATATATAATTATGGACCGATGTCGACCAATTTTTGCATGATTGTTAGAGACCATATACTAACACCATGTACCAAATTTCAGCCGGATCGGATGAAATTTGCTTCTCTTAGAGGCTCCACAAGCCAAATCTGGGGATCGGTTTATATGGGGGCTATATATAATTATGGACCGATATGGACCAATTTTTGCATGGTTATTAGAGATCATATACCAACACCATGTACCAAATTTCAGCCGGTTCGGATGAAATATGCTTCTGTTAGAGGCTCCACAAGCCAAATCTGAGGGTCCCTTTATATGGGGGCTATACGTAAAAGTAGACCGATATGGCCTATTTTCAATACCATCCGACCTACATCGATAACAACAACTTGTGCCAAGTTTCTAGTCGATAGCTTGTTTCGTTCGGAAGTTAGCGTGATTTCAACAGACGGACGGACGGACGGACGGACATGCTTAGATCGACTCAGAATTTCACCACGACCCAAAATATATATACTTTATGGGGTGTTAGAGCAATATTTCGATGTGTTACAAACGGAATGACAAAGTTAATATACCCCCATCCTATGATGGGGGTATATGGGGGTATACTATGTCAGTAATGCTGGTGGCGAATTCCGTCCATCTGGCAAGCCTAGCCCAAGCTAATTATACCCTGCGCCACACTGTGGAACAGGGTATTATAAGTTAGTGCATATGTTTGCAACACCCAGAAGGAGACGAGATAGACACATGGTATCTTTGGCAAAAATGCTCAGGGTGGGCTCCTGAGTCGATATAGCCATGACCGTCTGTCCGTGAACACATTTTTGTAATCAAAATCTAGGTCGCAGTTTTAGTCCAATCGACTTCAAATTTGGTACAAGTATGTGTTTTGGCTCAAAATATAACCCTATTGATTTTGGAAGAAATCGGTTCAGATTTAGATATAGCTCCCATATATATATTTCGCCCGATATGGCCTTATATGGCCTCAGAAGCCAGAGTTTTACCCTAATTTGTTTGAAATTTTGCACTAGGAGTACAATTAGTAGTGTAGTCAAATGTGCCAAATTTTATTAAAATCGGTTCAGATTTAGATATATCTTTCGCCCGATTTACACTCATATGACCACAATGGCCAATCTTTTACTCCGATTTAATTGAAATTTTGCACAGGGAGTAGAATTAGCATTGTAGCTATGCGTGCCAAATTTGGTTGAAATCGGTTCAGATTCACCCAACACATTTGACGGATGTGATATGGTATCAAAAATTTATATCTACAAAGTGGTGCAGGGTATAATATAGTCGGCCCCGCCCGACTTTAGACTTTCCTTACTTGTTTTTCAATATGTTACGCATGTTATGCTAAGTTTACGAGCACGAAGGAAACTTATTGTCGCGTGAATTTCCATACAATAAGGCCTTCAGTTTTCGGATCATTTTTGGTGTTGTCACCATGTTTTTCTTGTACTTTTTGGACGCGATGACACCCTGGCAGTATAATGGTAATGGTAAGAGAAATAAAAATGTATGTATTAAAAGCTGGAGGGCTCTAACGATAACGATAAATTAATCATACTATCACGCTTGCATTCCACTACGAATAACATTATTTCGGCAGTTGGTTGGAATAAATATGACGTACACTGTATTCTTGGTCGTTGCGAAATTTTTAGTCGATCTGGCGAAACAACATATCAACTGGAAACTGGTAATAGTTATTATTGTAGGTCGGAAGGTATTGCAAAGGGGCCATATCAGATCTCCTTTAGGCAAAGGTCCCATATAAAACGAAACCCAAATTTTATTTCTATAGCCTCTTATAGAAGCAAATTTCATCCAGATTCCGGTTTAAATTTGGTTTATATGGGGGCCATAATTATATGTAGCCCCACATAAATCGATCCCCAGATTTGACTTCGAAACCACCTGGAAGAGCAAATTCCATACGATCCGGTAAAAATAGCTGTAACATATACCATATATAACATAAATCGATCAAGAACCAATGTGGTTTATATAGGTGTTTAATCTGTCTCTTTTACTAGCATAGACTTCAGAAGAAGATAATGTTGAGACGTGCTAAGATAGCCTATCATCAGGTACTGTTACCAGAACCCAAGTAATTCCATGATGAATTACAGTCTGCAGTAGATTCAGTAGTAACATAGTACACAATCCATTATTAAGAGTACATAAGATTCAGCTCCGCTGAACTTACGGCCATATATAATTGTTTTTAATAACACCTGGTTGCTAACATGACACAAAGAATCGTTTATTTATAACAATTAAATACATTTAAGAGTCGTTTCATTGCTAAATGATGACAAATGGACAATTTCGCAGAACCTCCTCCCAACAATTAAATATAAAATGCCAGAGTCCATTGATTTTTTAACACAAATGAAAGACCTACAACAAAAGAACAGTCCTGTGAAGGTATATCATAGCTAATAAATGACATTTGTTCAACACTTAAGAACAATTAAGTTTCAATATAAGTTAAACAATAAAATAACAAGAACAATAAATTTACTCATAAGCAAATCCACCATTCTTTAAAAACAGAATCCCTTTCCCTTTGACATAGAGAAAAACGATCAAAATTCAATTTCAACATTTAACCACTTGACAAAGGACTTTTAAAAATTATAGAAATTATACCAAATATGAAACGACTATTGTCCTCTTTATGATCCTTTTAGCCAGGCCTGAACATATGTGTATTGAATGGCTAAAAAGTGACAATGACTTTCTATGACTGACTCGTTCACATTGTCCATTGTGAATGAGGTATGTAGGGCCATTGTCTCATCAAGATCACGGCACTCCATTGTCGAGTGTAGCGAATAGTTTCATTTTTGTAGTTTCTATGGTTAATGGTATTTTTGTTGCTTAATGGTTGCTGTTAAATGCCTTTTGAATTTTCAACTTGAAGGACTGGAATTCTATTCAAAATTCGAAATTTTATGGATTTGCTATAACAATTTCACAGCGTGCCTAAGTTGGAATGGGTCTTCTAATGTCATTTAGATTCACTTAGACATGAAATTCTATTTCAATGGAAGGAATAATCTTAAATGTCATGTTTTTTATGATATTTTAAAAATTCGTTGTTTTCGATATTTGAGTGAAATTAAAAGACCGCCCATGACAAAATAGACCAATATTGTTAAGCATGTACTATAGCCTAAGCGTGCAACTCGTTGAAGCTGCTTTGCACCTTAAATAATTTTTTTTTTCACACTGACAAAAAAAATTGTCATGAGCCAAAGATTTCATTTCATTAAAATACGAATGCGAATTTTGCTGAGACTAGCGCCATATGAATTTCATGATGGTTGTATTTTTGCTAAAATTTACTCATTTTGGGATATTGTAAACTATTTTGTGGGAAATACGAATTTAGTAAAATTTTTTGGTGATCGGTTTATATGTGGATCAATTTTTAATGGTTATTATAGGACATATTTGATAATATTTGCTCTTCACAGGAGGCTGAAGAAATCAAATCTGCACTCAAATAAAAGTTTACTTGGATCCAAAGATGTTGACCTTCGTTCAAGGATTTTGGTGTAGACCAAGGACTTTTTCAAATGAATACATTTTTTAGGATACATATCTCATTTATCGAAATTTAATTATCTTTTTCCGTTCACGTACCAATAATGCCAGTTTAAAAAATAGTTCCTTAAAAAAAAAAAAAAACTTTAAACCAAACAAACAAACTCCTCGACATAAATCCTAGCCTATATTTGTTTTTTTATCTTAAAACTAAATGTTCAATATATATATATATATTTTTTTTTTGTTAGTTCAAATACAAGCAACTGCAGCGGAAGGACGCAAAATTCGTGTCCTAAATTCATAAAAAATTAACGACAACATTATAAACTTTCTTTTAATTAAAATTTTATTATTATACCCTAAACCACATAGTGGTCAGGGTATAATAAGTTTGATCGGCCAAAAAATGTGCCTACCAGAAATATTGATTTTAGACCCCATAAAATATATACCGATTGACTCACCTCCTGAGTCGATCTAGCGCTTGGTGTCCGTCTGTCCGTCCGTCCGTCCGTCCGTCTGTCCATGTATTTGTTGTTCACAGGATTCCGGTCGCAATTATTAACCGATTTTGATGAAATTTGGTACAGGGAGTTTTTTGGGAACAAGGACGAACGCTATTGGAATTTGGAAGAAATCGAATCAAATTTAGATATAGCTCCCATATATATGTATCGCCCGATTTCGACAAATGGGGTCACGTTGCGTTTGTTTTCAAACGGATCGTCACCAAATTTGGCAAAAAGTAATCTTTTTCATTGTTCTTCAAGTCTGCAAAATTTCATCTAAATCGGTTCAGATTTAGATATAGCTCCCATATATATGTATCGCCCGATTTTCCCAAATTTGGCCATAAAAACCTTATTTATTAAGCGATCTTACTCAAACTTGGCTTACTCTAATCTTTTATGGTACTGACAATATGTGCCAAAAATAATCGAAATCGGTTCAGATTTAGATATAGCTCCCATATATATGTATCGCCCGATTTTATTTATCAACCGATAGTGCTCAAAGTGGGCTAAATATAATCTTCTATACCTCTAACTGTATGTGCGCAATTCCATCGAAATCGGTTCAGATTTAGATATAGCTCCCATATATATGTATCGTCCGATTTGGTCAAATTTGGCCGTAAAACCCTTATTTATCAACCGATCGCACTCAAAGTTGGCTAAATGCACTATTCTATAGCTCTAACTGTATGCGCAAAATTCCATCGAAATCGGTTCAGATTTAGATATAGCTCCCATATATATGTATCGCCCGATTTTGCAAATTTGGCCGTAAAACCCTTATTTATCAACCGATCGTAACCAAGGTTGGCTAAATATAATCTTCTATAGCACTAACTGTATGTGCAAAATTTCATCGAAATCGGTTCATAGCTCCCATAGCTCCCATATATATGTATTGCCCGATTTTGAAAAATTTGCCCCTAATAACCTTATTTTTGACCATAGGGGCCTCATTTATTAACTGATCGTATTCAAATTTTACACAAAGTGACCTTCTGTGGTATCAATCATACCTGCAAAATATTATACAAATTGGTTCAGATTTAGATATAGGTCCCATATATATGCATCGCTCGATTTTGTATTATTTGGCCATAATACTCTTATTTATTAACTTATGTCATTCAAATTTCAAATTTTGATGTACTAGCTGATCGTATTTAGACTTACATGTAGCTCTTACATAAATCTATTGCCCTATTTGAAGAAATTTGGATTTATTACCCATAACTAATTGACCGATTTCCTCTTTTTTAATAATGGACTCAATATTAGTGGCATACTAACTCTTTTGGTGCAAAATAAACTATAGCTCCTAATATTAGACAATTCTGCTCAGATTGTGACAAGACACCCATTAACATGTACCCCTCTTTATGTTCTCCAAAACCTATACCAATGCTTATATTTACTAATTCAGTAGGGGTGGTTTAGAGTATAATATAGTCGGCCCCGCCCGACTTTCTACTTTACTCACTTGTTTCAAAAAAATTTGTACTTAATATTATGTAAATTGCGTATCCTTCAATTAAGGTGCATATTAGGTCAATATTTTTTACAGTATGAGTATCGGTTAAATGAGCCGATATGGACCACTTGTACTACCATCCAACATACATCAATAACAGTTAGAGAAACTAGTGTGGTTTAAAAAGACGGACGGACGGACGAACACCACGAGGTCGACTTATACCTTCACAACAACTAAGAATATATGCTCTATGGGGTCTGAAAGCAATATTTCGATGCTTTAGTTGTGGGATGACAAAGCTAGTATAGTCACCATCATATGGTGGGGGATATAAAAAAAATTAATTAAAAACAAGTATATAAGGCCGTAAGTTCGGCCAGGCCGAATATTATGTACCCTCCACCATGGATTGCATAGAAACTTGTACTAAAGGCTGTCATCCACAATCGAATTACTAGGGTTGGGGTAGCAGGTATCTTAAAACTTCTTAACACCGTCTTCTCAATTGTAAGTTAGTCCATACGGGGTATATATTAAACAAAAAAGGCCGATTAAATACGTATATAATTCAGTTTGAAGAAAAAAATTCTATAGAAATAAAATTTTGACAAAATTTTCTGTAAAAATAAAATTTTGACAAAATTTTCTATAGAAATAAAATTTTGACAAATTTTTCTATAGTAATAAAATTTTGACAAAATTTTCTATAGTTATAAAATGTTGGTAGCTTATTTTTCGGGATCGGCTATATATAACTATGATCCTCCAAAAGCTCCGGAAGTCAAATCTGGGGATCGGTTTATATGGGAGCTATATATAATTATGGACCGATGTGGACCAATTTTTGCATGGTTGTTAGAGTATATACCATTTACCACATTGCAGCCGGATTGGATGAAATTTGTTTCTCTGGGGATCGCTTTATATGGGAGCTATATATAATTGTGGACCGATGTGCACCAATTTTTGCATGTTTTTAGAGACCATATACTAAAACCACGTATCAAATTTTAACCGGATCGGATGAATTTTGCTCCTCCAAAAGGCTCCGCAAACCAAATCTGAGCGTCGGTTTATATGGAAGCTATAAGTAAAAGTGGTCCGATTGCAATACCATCCGACCTACATCGACAACAACTACTTGTGCCAAATTTCAAGCCGATTTTGTACGTGTCGTTAGTATATGGTCTTTAACAACCATGCAAAAATTGGTCCACATCGGTCCATAATTATATATAGCCCCCATATAAACCGATCCCCCGATTTGGCTTGCGGAGCCTCTAAGAGAAGCAAAGTTCATCCGATCCTGCTGAAATTGGGTACATGGTCTCTAACAACCACGCAAAAATTGGTCCACATCGATCCATAATTATATATAGCCCCCATATAAACCGATCCCCAGATTTGATTTGCGGAGCCTCTAAGAGAAGCAAATTTCATCCGATCCGATTGAAATTTGGTACATGGTGTCAGCATATGATCTCTAACAACCATGCAAAAATTGGTCCACATTGGTCCATAAATATATACAGCCCCCATATAAACCCATCACCAGATTTGACCTCCGAAGCCTCTTAGGTTAGGTTAGGTTATGTGGCAGCCCGATGTATCAGGCTCACTTAGACTATTCAGTCCATTGTGATACCACAGTGGTGAACTTCTCTCTTATCACTGAGTGCTGCCCGATTCCATGTTAACCTCAATGACAAGGGAACTCCTTTTTATAGCCGAGTCCGAACGGCGTTCCACATTCCAGTGAAACCACTTAGAGAAGCTTTGAAACCCTCAGAAATGTCACCAGCATAACTGAGGTGGGATAATCCACCGCTGAAAAACTTTTTGGTGTTCGGTCGTAGCAGGAAGCGAACCCACGACCTTGTGTATGCAAGGCGGGCATGCTAACCATTGCACCACGGTGGCTCCCCCCGAAGCCTCTTGGAAGAATCATCTGATTCAGTTGAAATTTGGAACGTGGTATTAATATATGGCCTCAAACACCCATGTAAAAATTGGTCCAAATCGGTCCATAATTATATATAGCCCCCATATAAACCAATCCCCAGATTTGACCTCCGGAGCCCCTTGGAAGAGCAAAATTCATCCGTTTCGGTTGAAATTTGGTACGTGATGTTAGTATATGGTATCCAACAACCATGCAGGAATTGATTCATATCAGTCCATAATCATATATAGCCCCCATATAAACCGATCCCGAGATTTGGTTTTGGAGCCTCTTGGAGGAGCAAATTTCATCCGAGTCAGTTGAAATTTGGTACATTGTGCTAGTATATGGCCGTTAACAACTATGCCTAACTAGGTCCATATCGGTCTATAGTTATATATATTCAATATTTCAGTTTTTTTAAACGATTTTTTAATTCAAGAATGCATTTCTTTGCATTAAGGAAATTTTGCCTTATTTCAAAAACATACGACTTTAATACAGGGATGCAAAATTCCAAGATTTGTTTACTAAATATAATGATGAAAATTTGAAACTTTCTTTAAAATAAAAGATTTGAAACTTTCTTCAAAATAAAATTTCATTATTTTAAAGAAATTTGTCCTTAATATTGTGTAAATTGCGCATTCTAAAATTTTCGTTTTGTAATTTTTCATATCACGTAAAATTTTTTTTCAGTGTATGTTCCATTGAAAATCAATTTGCAAGTGAATGCGAATAACATAAGACCTCCAGCCAAATCTCCAATACGATGTAAAAATCTTAAGATAAATCCATATACAATATTGAATAGAATTCAAAGCCCTTAAGCAACAATCAGAGTTCCAAAAAAAAAAATTGGATGACAAAAACAAAAATGAGAGAAAAATTCAAAAGCGTTAAGGAACAAAAAGACCATTAACCATAGAAATTAGAAAAACGAAATTACTCGATATACTCGACACTGGAGTGAAATGATCCAAGAGACAATGGACTTAAATTCCTCTTTATGGCAAATGTGAACGAGTCAGAGACATAAAAGTCATGGTCTATATTGTCATTCATACGTACATATGTTCTAGCCTGGCTAAAAGGATCATAAAAGGGACAATAATCAATTCATATTTGTATATTTTTTTTTAAATTTCTATGTCCTTTGTCAAGTGGTTAAATGTTCAAATTGATTTTTGATCGTTTTTCTGTTTATCAGAAAAAAAATATTTTCGGGTTTTGCGTCAATGATACGAGATTTTAAAGTCTTTTTGTTTCTTTTCTTTCTTGTTTCATACTCTCATATTGAAACTTAATTGTCCTTAAGTGTTGAACAAATGTCATTTATTGGCCATTGAATTGGCCTTTTGAAAAATGTTCCTTTGTGTTTTAAGTCTCAATGGTGTTGTGTTGTTTATTTGCCAATGGTATAGAGCATGTTTATCGTAGCTGTTCATTTGTCACCATTTGGCTGTGAAATTACTCTTAAATGTCCTTTAATTGTAACAATTAACCGAGGCATTATTCCATGTTAGCCTACAGATGTTTTTTATTTAATTAATGGAATTTTTACAATTCAAAGAAATCAAAACTGTAACCTCAATAGAAAAAAATTACGAAAATTCTACTAAAGACTGCCATCTACAATCGAATTACTTGGTTTGTGGTAACAGTTTCTGATGACAAGGTATATTAACTGCCTGTTCGTGGAGATTTCTTTCGCCTCGTGACGAACGATCTGTCAAAAATCACATATTGATATCTCGAAAATCAGAGTCTGTGGAATCGTGTGTTCGATAGGTAATCATAAATAATGAGTTCATGACAAATTTAAGGATTTTCCAGCAACTATATCTAAAGTTATTTTAGTTTTAATCTAGACGATTAGTCTCGAGTCAATTTTGTGTTTCATGAACAGGCAGTAAAACTTCTTAACATTGTTTTCCATGTTGTAAGTTAGTCCATATCGACACTATGTTAGATAAAAGGGAAGTTTAAATGCCTATATAAGTCACTTTCCTTCCTTTTCATTCCATAAAATTTTGAAAAAAAATTTCTATAGAAATAAAATTTTGACAAAGTTTTCTACAGAAATAAAAATTTTGCCAAAACTTTCTACAGAAATAAAATTTTGGCAAAATTTTCTATGGAAATAAAATTTTGACAAAATTTTCTACTAAAAATTTGACAAATTTTTCTATAGAAATAAAATTTTGACAAAATTTTCTATAGAAATAAAATTTTAACAAATTTCTCTATAGAACTAAAATTTGGCTAAATTTTCTATAAAAATAAAATGTTGACAAAGTTTTCTACAGAAATAAAATTTTGCCAAAATTATCTACAGAAATAAAATTTTGTCAAATTTTCTATAGAAATAAAATTTTGACAAAATTTTCTATAGAAAAAAAATTTTTAAAAATTTTTCTATAGAACTAAAATTTGGCAAAATTTTCTTAGAAATAAAATGTTGGCAAAATTTTCTATAGAAATAAAATTTTGACAAGTTTTTCTATAGAAATATAATTTTGACCAAGTTTTCTACAGAAATAAAATTTTGTCAAAATTTTCTATAGAAATAAAATTTTGACAAAATTTCCTATAGAAATACAATTTTTATAAATTTTTCTATAGAACTAAAACTTGGCAAAATTTTCTTAGAAACAACATGTTGGCAAAATTTTCTATAGAAATAAAACTTTGACAAATTTTTTTTATAGAAATAACATTTTTCTTTAAAACTAAAATTTTGACAAAATTTTCTGTAGAAATAAACTTTTGACAAAATTTTCTATAGCAATAAAATTTTGACAAAATTTTCGGCAGAAATAAAGTTTTGACAAAAATTTCTATAGAAATAAAATTTTGACAAAATTTTCTATACAAATAAAATTTTGACAAAATTTTCTATAGAAAAAAAAATTGTACAAATTTTTCTAAATAACTAAAATTTGGCAAAATTTTCTTAGAAATAAAATATTGGCAAAATATTTTATAGAAATAAAACTTTGCCAAATTTTTTTTATAGAAATAACATTTTTCTTTAAAACTAAAATTTTGACAAAATTTTCTGTAGAAATAAACTTTTGACAAAATTTTCTATAGCAATAAAATTTTGACAAAATTTTCTGCAGAAATAAAGTTTTGACAAAATTTTCTATAGAAATAAAATTTTGACAAAATTTTCAATAGAAATAAAATTTTCGCAAAATTTTCTGTAGAAATAAACTTTTGACAAAATTTTCTATATCAATAAAATGTTGGCAAAATTTTCTGCAGAAATAAAATTTGACAAAATTTTCTATATAAATAAAATTTTGACAAAATTTTCTATAGAAATAAAATGTTTACAAATTTTTCTATAGAACTAAAAGTGGGCAAAATTTTCTTAGAAATAAAATGTTGGCAAAATTTTCTATAGAAATAAAATTTTGACAAATTTTTTATGGAAATAATATTTTTCTTTATAAATAAAATTTTGACAAAATTTTCTGTAGAAATAAACTTTTGACAAAATTTTCTATAGCAATAAAATTTTGACAAAATTTTCTGCAGAAATAAAGTTTTGACAAAATTTTCTATAGAAATAAAATTTTGACAAAATTTTCTATAGAAATAAAATTTTCGCAAAATTTTCTATATCAATAAAATGTTGACAAAATTTTCTGCAGAAATAAAATTTGACAAAATTTTCTATAGAAATAAAATTTTGACAAAATTTTCTATAGAAATAAAATTTTTACAAATTTTTCTATAGAACTAAAAGTGGGCAAAATTTTCTTAGAAATGAAATGTTGGCAAAATTTTCTATAGAAATAAAATTTTGACAAAATTTTTTATAGAAATAATATTTTTCTTTATAAATAAAATTTTGACAAAATATTCTGTAGAAATAAACTTTTGACAAAATTTTTGACAAATGTTGCCAAAATTTTCTATAGTAATAAAATTTTGACAAAATTTTCTATAGATATAAAATGTTTACAAATTTTTCTATAGAACTAAAATTTGGCAAAATTTTCTATAAAAATAAAATGTTGACAAATAAAATTTTGACAAGTTTATCTATAGAAATAAAATTGAGGCAAAGTTTTGTACAGAAAAAATGTTTTGCCAAAATTTCCTACAGAAATAAAATTTTGGCAAAATTTTCTATAGAAATAAAATTTTTACAAATTTTTCTATTGAACATAAATTTGGCAAAATTTTCTTAGAAACAAAATGTTGACAAAATTTTATATAGAAATAAAATTTTTGCAAAATTTTCTATAGAAATAAAATTTTGACAAAAATTTTTATAGAAATAATATTTTTTTATAAATAAAATTTTGAAACAATTATCCATAGAATAAAATTTTGACAAGTTTTTCTATAGAAATAAAATTTTGACAAAGTTTTGTACAGAAATAAAATTTTGCCAAAATGTTCTACAGAAATAAAATTTTGCCAAAATTTTCTATAGAATTAAAATTTTGACAAAATTTTCTATAGATATAAAATTTTGACAAAATTTTCTAAGAAAAATACTTTTACAAATGTTTCTATAGAACTTAAATTTGGCAAAATTTTCTTAGAAACAAAATGTTGACAAAATTTTCTATAGAAATAAAATTATGACAAAATTTTTTATAGAAATAATATTTTTCTTTATAAATAAAATTTTGACAAAATTTTCTTTAGAAATAAAATTATGACAAAATTTCCTGTAGATATAAAATGTTGACAAAAGTTTTCTGTGGAAATAAAATTATGACAAAATTTTTTATAGAAATAAAATTTTGACAAAATTTGTTAATAAAAATTAAAGGTTGACAAAATTTTCTAAAGAATTAAAATTTTGACAAATTTTTCTATAGAAATAAATTTTGAAAAAGTTTTCCGTAGAAATAAAATTTGACATAATTCTCTATAGAAATAATATTTACTATAGAAATAAATCTTTGACAAAATAATGTTTTCCAAATTTTGGTAGATTATTTTTGGCTCGAGTGGCAACCGTGGTGTGAACCCTGGAAAATGGAAATGATACTCTTCACCAAAAGAACAAAAATGATCGTTCGATACAAAGCTCTTGAATTCAAGGGACGGAGTTGAATTTCTGGAAATCAACAAGATACTGGGAATTCTCTGGGACTCCAAACTGAAGTGGATGGACAATGCCACTGCGTCATTGAGGACCACAGCCACTGTTGCTGTGGCGGTGCTTATGGGAGTATGCCCGCTCTATGGGAGCCGCCGTGGTGCAATGGTTAGCATGCCCGCCTTGCATACACAAGGTCGTGTGTTCGATTCCTGCTTCGACCGACCACCAAAAAGTTTTCCAGCGGTGGATTATCCCACCTCAGTAATGCTGGTGACATTTCTGAGGGTTTCAAAGCTTCTCTAAGTGGTTTCACTGCAATGTGGAACGCTGTTCGCACTGGGCTATAAAAAGGAGGTCCCTTGTCATTGAGCTTAATATGGAATCGGGCAGCACTCAGTGATAAGAGAGAAGTTCACCAATGTGGTATCACAATGGACTGAATTGTCTAAGTGAGCCTGATACATCGGGCTGCCACCTAACCTAACCATGCCCGCTCGATTTGCCCAAAAAAAAAACAGTATATGGGACGCTCATGAGATTTAAGCTTGGATACACTGGAGACAATATACACTGTTTGCAGACATACTGAACTTCTTGCCGAGCGTCTGGTTAGGTTATCTGCATATACCGATATACATTATACCAAGTATGGAAGAGCAAAGGGAAGGAGGATACCTTTTGGAACTCTGAATATGTATAAAGACGGATCTTAAATGCTCAAAGCAACCAGTAGCGGCCTTCATTGCACAGAACTAGGAATACGGAATAGCGATTGCAGTTTCACTCAGGTGGAAATTCCTGCGATCACAAAAGCTACTGAGTCACTGATGATGAGGCCGTTATTCAGGAGCAAGATCAGCTTATTCATCGACAGTCAAGCCGCTATAAAAACCCCTGGACAATGCAAACATTTTTGGTCTAAGGTAGTAAGCCACTGTCATCGAAAACTTAGGGTTCTCACTAACTCTGTGCTGGGTAGATGCGCATTGTGGAATAATGGGAAATGAAGAAGCAGGGGGCTAATCATGGCTTTCGATATCGAGAACTTTTGATCGAAATCAAAATTTTTCGGATCACGGGAGTCGATATCGAGTTTTTTGGATCGACAATTTTTTCGATTGGTAAATTGCAATCGTAAAACATGTTTCACTTGTTTTTACATTGTTTTCGCCATATAGGAATAGTAAAAATATTAGTTTTAGTTCGAATTGTTGCTAATTTGTAGTAAATTTGCATATGATGAACATATTTTGAATATTTAGGACTAATGCAACTCCAATAAAAGTTAATCAAAAATTGGTTATAGTCGAGTCCGGGAGCGAGCATCCTAGCTTGGCAAAGAACCATATATAAAGTGCACATGCTAGATCGATATCCAAGAAAGTGTGATCAACCAAATACCGTACCATTCCGTGACAACATAACGCTTCTGGACCACCTTGTAAGAATAGTGAATTATGAAGGTTTCCACTCGCAACAAATTGTAAGACGGCAGGCAATTGTAAAGTGATAGAATTGACGTTGACATGCCACCAAAAATTATTTCCCATTTGAACGCCAGCCGAAATCGTCCATTGAGCCTGCAAAAGGTGACTTTCTAACAGTGCACACCATTTCAAACCCATGTACTTACACCAATAACAATGTGCACTTTTATTCCTTATTTGTCGCTGAATTATTTTATATTCATCTCATCCTCCAATTTGGAAGGAATTCGGAGGAATGTATGGGTCCATAAGATATAATGCAATACAATTTACTTTTTACTTTGAAACCTCCAAAAACATGTTTTTTCTACATTCTATTTTGTGACGCTAGCTTAATTTTGTCATATCATTTTGTTTTGCTTCGTTTTTTGCTGTTGGCAACGCTTAAGAAATTGCATCAAATTTCGATCGAATCCCGTGATCCAAACTTTTAATCGTATCGACAATTTTTTCGATACGATTATGAATTCGATATCGAATGCCGTGATTAGCCCCCAGATGTGTTTTATATCTCATCGGAAGATGCAAGAAAACCAATTTCATATGGTGACGAAAAGAACCGTAGGAATTGTGAAATTCTGATGGTGATGATCAGACAGGAATTATGAACTTTAAAAGGCTTTATAACAGGACATAGGTTAGGTTTAATGGCAGTGGTTAGGTTAGGTTTAGTGGTTGGTGACCAATGGTCACCAGCATTACTGAGGTTCTCTAAGTGGTTTCACTGCAATGTGGGGATTATCCACAGCTGGAAAATTTTTTGGTGTTCCGTCGAAGTAGGGATAAAAGATATTATAAAACTTTTGGTCGTTTGATTAAAATTGCTTTATTTATTATAAGTCTAGCCTTAGTGTTGTGTAAATATAGTATCCAAAAATTGCTGTAGCCTAATCTTTCATATTAAATTAATATATTTTTTCAGTATAAGTGCAGAAGTTTTAAAATCCGAAAATTTGGTGTATGTTCAAAACTTATTTTTATATAACTTATTTGTCACAACCATGCTATTTCGAGAAAATTGCATATCAGATTTCTACAAGCGTGTTTATATAAGGCGAGAAAACAATATTTTTGCGACAAATATATTTTTTAATCCCTGTGAAAAATTAACATTATGCTCGTGAGACATATTTAGGTTGATCACATTCCTTCTCTGGTTACATAGTCGAGGCTAATGTCTCCCAATTAGAGCAATAATAGTCCCTTCGAATTGTGATTGATGTATTTACTCGGTAAAATTCAACAACATCATGGCAATCGAATAAACTGTCTTGGTCACTTGCAATCCAGTGTTCATTGACAATGGCATTACAGAGCCAATAGTGAGACCTCCAGTATTTTGGGTCATTATCATCATGATGAGCAACATTTTCTTTTCGCTAATGGACATTTTATACCAATTCACATCATTATAGCAAGCCTCAATGAACTCATCATTCTGGAATGGTTTTAAAAATAAAAATTAATTTTCTTTGGATTACTTAGAAAAGTATTGCAAAAAAAAAAGAAATACTTACGGCAATTTCCACCATTGTTCCCATGCCACAGTAAACGTACATCATTACAAAACAATAGAGTAAATAGACATATCCGCTGGGCCAAGCACCAACCATTATACAAAACATGGTACAAACAATGCCCAAGGCATAAGTGGAGATTTTGACCAGAATTACCCAGTAAAATGTAAATTGGCTTGTTTGCAGAAAACTAAGGGAGAGATTATTTACTATAGTGGGACTGATATGTAATACAATCAATTGCAGGTTGCTACAGTTTCTAAACAGCTCGTCTAACAGCTAATAGATTTATACCAGTGACAGTTCATTTTATTGTCTACACGCGTTCAAAAGCCTTTTTGATATTTTAAATTTAGAAATAAACCTATTCGTGATGAAACTTAAGTTGGTTTGTAATTGGCTGAAAAAACCACACGCAAAAAAATAATTCTTTCCTCCCAAACGAAATTTTAGACAAACAAAGTTCGTTTCTCATTTGCTTTTCGCTGTAAGGAAGTGTATTTGGAAGAAAAGTATATACTTTTTGTGACAAACGTTTATTCTTTTCCAGGATGTAAAAACAATTTCATAAAGACTAACTCAAAAAAAAAAAAACAAGTATATACGGCCGTAAGTTCGGCCAGGCCGAAGCTTATGTACCCTCCATCATGGATTGCGTAGAAACTTCATCTAAACACTGCCATCCACAATCGAATTACTTAAGTTGCGGTAACGCTTGCCGATGGCAAGGTATCTTAAAACCTCTTAACACCATCTTCTAAATTGTATGTAAGTCCATACGTGGTATATATTAAATCAAAAAAAAAAAATCGATCCAATACGTATATAATTCTGTTTGACCGATATGGGCCAATTTTTGTGTGATTGGACCAATTTTGGTATGGTTGTTAGCGACCATATACTAACAACACGTGCCTAATTTGAACCGGATCGGATGAATTTTGCTCCTCCAAGAGGCTCCGGAGGTCAAATCTGGAGAATGTTTTATATGGGGGCTATATATAATTATGGACAGATATGGACCAATTCCGGCACGGTTGTTAAAGATCATATACTAACACCATGTTCCAAATTACAACCGGATTGGATGAAATTTGCTTCTCTTGGAGGCTTCGCAAGCCAACTCTGGAGATCGGTATATAGGGGGTCTATATATAAATATGGACCGATGTGGACCAATTTTTGCGTGGTTGTTAGAGACCATATACCAACATCACGTACCAAATTTCAGCCGGATCGGATGAAATTTACTTTTCTTTGAGGCTCCGCAAGCCAAATCTGGGGATCGGTTTATATGGGGGCTATATATAATTATGGACCGATGTGGACCAATTTTTGCATGATTGTTAGAGACCATATACCAACACCATGTACCAAATTTCAGCCGGATCGGATGAAATATGCTTCTCTTAGAGGCTCCACAAGCCAATTCTGGGGATCGGTTTATATGGGGGCTATATATAATTAAGGACCGATATGGACCAATTTGTCCATGGTTGTTAGAGACCATATACCAACATCATGTACCAAATTTCAGCCGGACCGGATGAAATTTTCTTCTGTTTGAGGCTCTGCAAGCCAAATCTGGGGATCGGTTTATATGGGGGCTATATATAATTATTGACCGATGTGAACCAATTTTTGCATGGTTGTTAGAGACCATATACCAACACCATGTAATTTGCTTCTCTTTTTGGCTCCGCAAGCCAAATAAAGGGATCGGTTTATATGGGGGCTATATATAATTATGGACCGATGTGGACCAATTTTTGCATGGTTGTTAGAGACCATATACCAACACCATATACTAAATTTCAGCCGGATCGGATGAAATATGCTTCTGTTAGAGGCTCCTCAAGCTAAATCTGAGGGTCCCTTTATATGGGGGCTATACGTAAAAGTGGACCGATATGGCCCATTTTCAATACCATCCGACCTACATCGATAACAACTACTTGTGCCAAGTTTCAAGTCGATAGCTTGTTTCGTTCGGAAGTTAGCGTGATTTCAACAGACGGACGGACGGACGGACATGCTTAGATCGACTCAGAATTTCACCACGACCCAGAATATATATACTTTATGGGGTCTTAGAGCAATATTTTGATGTGTTACAAACGGAATGACAAAGTTAATATACCCCCATCCTATGATGGAGGGTATAAAAAAACATTGTTTTCTTGCTAATTGCATTTTCCCTCACATCTTTCTCACATCCACGAGGTTTTTTAGCTCCTAACACCTTTTCCTGTAATACCAACAATGTAGAAGAAATTATACCATTTTATAAATTTTTAAATTTTTTTTACATTTCACCTGGACGGAAAATCGAACCGCGGACCATGCACTTTGTAAGCCAACACACTAACCACTGAGCTATGTACCTGTTATGGTCATCAATAGATAATTATCCATATAAGTTATATTTATATAGCATAGCTTGCGGCGCCCACGAACCCAATAAACAAAGTTTATTTAACAGAAACAAACATTTAGTTTGGCACCGTGAAGCAGTGGTTGCTACGTCAGACTTGCTTGCCAAGGGTCGTGGGTTCGATCCCTGCTTCGATCAAAGTTTTTTTTTTTGTTTTTTTACATATATTCCAGATATGTTCGGAAGATTCCGAAAAAATGTTCAACATTACATATTAAATTTTGAACTGTAAAATGTGTCTTATTAAAGACCTAAAGTCAGAAAAGAACAGTGTTTGATATACAGTAATCCCTCGATTTACGTCGTCTCGGTTTACGTTGTTTCGATTTACGTCGTCAAATTTTTTGTTCCATTAAACTTCGATTTACGTCGCAATTCGATTTACGTCATCGATTTTTTTGCCAACTTTATCAGAAACGCCTTCCATACGTAAAATATGTATCAACGATGATGACATCGAAAATTTTTTTTCTGAAATTCTTACCGAAATTACTGAATTACCTTTATTTTTCAAGTTTTTTATTATGTACACGCATATACATACATAAGTGGAGTTAGGAGTAAGTAAGAGTAATTGTTAATTAGGTTTACGTCGTTTCGGCTAACGTCGTCAAATTCCGGAACCAATCACGACGTAAATCGAGGGATTACTGTAAACGAAATGGACTGTGTTTTTGTTTCAAAAATAACTTTTTTTATTGAAAAAATAAAAATTTTGTAACAAACGAATTTTTTAAAAATTTTTTTAAAAAAGTTTAAAATTTTCGAAGCAATTCAAAAATCTCTAACAAAAGAAAAACGTTTTCGGTACACGTTTTCCAAACGTTGTTTTTCTTTGCGTGCACAAGTGGCTATCGTTAGAACCTTCCACAATTAAACTGTGAAAATATTTTTTGTACGATTACTCATTCCTGTGTTGTCTTTTTTTTTCAAAGAAATGTTTTATTATTTTATTTTAGAAGTTTATTTCAGTATTTGCAATATTATAAGTTTATTATAACCTCTCTTATTAGCGGCTATTTTTGGGTGCTAAAATATCCCTATATGTGAAATTGTAAGTGTTTTAACGATTTTATCTTGAACCATCAAGGGATATTTACTACTTCTACAAAAGGGGAGAACTTACTCACAATGGTATTTGATAGGATAACCTTAAACGAATCTTAAGTACCCACCACCATGAATCAAATATTATAGTTTACTTTGAAAACTCTTCGTCGTAGCGGGTTACTTGATAATATATAGAATTCCCGAAGAATAATGTAAAGATTCTACCTATGAAGACTAGATCAGATTCTGGATTTATGAGAACCAATTTTGTTTGAGTTTTAGAGAAATCATAAACATATCGTGTATATGATGAAATAACGCCTTGATTTAAAATCTTAAATCTCTAGATTTTTTTTCCGCCATTATTTAAATGAATACGATGAGTAAAATCTGGAAATTTTACTTTCAGTTTCAAGCAATTTTCATGATCAGTGCGCCTGCTACACCCTGAAAGAAGTGTTTTCTTTTCTGAGGAACGACAAGCAAAGTTTTCTTTTGACACCAATTTTAGAGACAATCGTTGAATCGCTTATCAAAAATTCGGATTAGTTTGCTCTAAACGAAAATCTATATATATATAAAATTCAATCTATGTTTGTTTGTTTGTATGTTCCGAGTTGGCTCTGAAACGGCTGAACCGATTTACTTGAAACTTTCAGAGATCGTAGGGGGCGTTCATGTGGTGAAAATAGGATACCTCATTTTTTGACACCTGGTCGCGGAGGGGGACCTCCCCTTTGTCGGACTTTTTGAAAATTTGACCAAAGTTGACCGATTTGCTTGAAATTTTCATTGATGGTTGGGTTTGGTATCTAGACAAAGATCCGCTACTTCATATTTCGATATTTAGTGGCGGAGGGGGACCTCCCCTTTGTTCGACTTTTTTTAAAGTACAGTGAAAAAACTAAAATTCTCTAAATTATCTGAGATTTACAGAGAACATGCGGTGAGGTTATGGAATTAATATGGGGTACCTGATGGTTTCATATGTGGAAGGGGAGGGGAGGACCTCCCCCTTGCCATACATTTTTAAACTTGGAACAAAATTATGCGATTTGCTTGAAATTTTCATTGAATGTTGGGGTTGGCATCTAGACAAAAATCCGCTACATTATTTTTCGATATTTGGCCGGGGAGGGGGACCACCCCTTTGCCCGACTTTTTTTTTAAAGTACAGTGAAAACAAAACTAAACTCCCCCGCCTGAAATTTTACGGAAAAATGAGTGAGGTTATGATATTTATATCAGGTTCCTAATTTTTTAATAAAAATAAAAGGACATAGGGAGACATCCGCTTCTCTTAAGTAACTACATACAGAGAAACAATTAAACTTTACCGAGTTACTTGAAATTACAGAGGACTGGGGAGAGGTTACGATATTAATAGTTGATACCTGATTTTGTGATATTTGGACGGAAGAGAGACCGCCCCTTTAGGCCTATAATTTGCTTGACATTTTCTGGGACGTTTACAAAAGATACGCTACATCACTTTTCGATATTTGGTCGGGGAGTAAGTCCTCCTCTAAAACTGCAAAAAAAAAAAAAAAATTCTTAAGTTTTCTTGAAATTTACAAAGGCAGTTGAGGAAGGTTATGAACGAAGGGAAGTTTCAAGAATTTTCAGGGAAAGTTGGGGGTGCTTTTCACTACGGTGTTTGTCGATATTGTATCGGGGAAAGTGACGTCCCTTTAAAACAATAAGCAAAATTTAAACATCTCCGATCTACTTGAAATTTACAGGGAACGTGGGAGGAGGTGATTAAATTTATACATGATTTTTAAATTAGTATATGATTTTTCGATATCTGGTTGGAGAAGGGGAAAATTGAAATAAACTTTGTCGATTTACTTCGATTGAATTTATAGGGACCATTGAGTAGTTATGAAATTATGTTAATATATTGTACGTGATAGTCCGATATCAGGTCAGAGTGGAGCGAAGGTGGGGAGAGGGTTCACTTTTGTCCGTTTTTTTTTTTTTTTTCTTAAATTGAAAGTAGAGGGTTGTCCGTAAATGGGAATTTTATGACTTTTGCACAGGCTTCTGCCAGACTTCTTTTTAGTAAAGAACTTAAATTTACATGAAATTGGCAGAGGGTGCATCATTTTCCAACATTTTAGCAAATGTTAATGTGGTAAAATTGTTCACTACTTTTGCTTTTTCCGATTTGTTAGATGGGAAACAGTAATTCTTTGTATGTTATTATAATATAGTGCTTAATTTTCAGATATGTTGAGGAGAAGGATACCTTTCATTGACAAACCACACTTAAAATTCACAAGAAATATAGAAGATTTTCCAACTACTTGAATACAGAACATTATTTAATAAATTTGGAGGAAAGGGTACACCCTCTCCCCGACATTTTTTAAGACGAACCGTTTTACATATGCATATCCGCCGTATTTGTACCTATAAACGAAAGAGCAAGTAGTCCGATTTGTTTGAAAGAATTCAAATCTTTTCGAATTTGTTTTCAGCACGAAGAACATGGTTGACTAAGTTAACGCAAAATGTTCCTACAAATACGCTTCGGAAGGCGCAGCGAAGCGGGCCGGGTTACGCTAGTTTTCTATAAAAATAAAATTTTGATAGATTATTTTTGGCTCGAGTGGCAACCATGATTATGAACCGATATGGACCAATTTTTGTGTGATTGGGGATCGGCTATATATAACTATAGACCGTTATGGACCAATTTTGGCATGATTATTAGCGGCCTTATACTAACACCACGTTGCAAATTTCAATCGGATCAGATGGATTTTACTCCTCCAAGAGGCTTCGGAGATCAAATCTGGGGAACGGTTTATATAGGGGCTATATATAATTATGGACCGATATGGACCAATTCTTGCGTGTTTGTTAGAGACCACATTCTAACACCACGTTCCAAATTTCAACCGGATCGGATGCATTTTGCTCCTCCAAGAGGCTCCGGAGGACAAATCTGGGGATCGATTTATATGGGGGCTATATATAAATATGGACCGATATGGACTAATTTTTACATGGTTGTTAGAGACCATATACTTACACCATGTACCAAATTTCATCCAGATAGGATGAAATATGCTACTTTTATAGCCTTCGCAAGCCAAATCTGACGGTCCTTTTATAAGGGGGCTATACCTAAAAGTGGTCCGATATGGCCCATTTGCAGTACCATCCAACCTACAACAATAACAACTACTTGTGCCAAGTTTCAAGTCGATAGCTTCTTTCGTTCGGAAGTTAGCGTGATTTCAACAGACGGACGGACGGACATGCTTAGATCGACTCAGAATTTCACCACGACCCATAATATATATACTTTATGGGGTCTTAGAGCAATATTTCGATGTGTTACAAATGTAATGACATCCTATGGTGGAGGGTATAAAAATTTACCTGTTTTTTGTTCTGCTTTTTGATATATGGTATAATTTATTTTTATTTGCAGTTACATGATGTCTGCGTTGGTACATTTGATGGGCACGAAGTAAATATGGAATGATTACTTATTGTTGAAATTGAACCAAAATAGAGTGTTTAAAAAAATATGTGATGTTTGCTTGCACGACATTATAAATACAAATAAACAATGTTTTAATTTACAAATAAATAAATAAAGTTAATTTTGTGTCTTAATTTTACAAGTGGCGTCCTTTTCTCGACGACGAAAAAAGTTTTTTTCATAAAAATCAAAACATTTTAGGTTGTGACCATGTTCTTTTAACTGGAAGAAAAACATTTTTGACGAATACCATAACATTTTAGATCCTGACCATTGTCTTTTAATGGAAACAACATTTTTTATAAATATAAAAACATTTTAGATGAGGACAATTTTATTTTTCTTAGAACCATGTTCACTGAGCCAACATGCTTGCAGGTGAAAATGTTACATGGTCGCGGCAAAAATAGCTCCTATCATATTATTTTGCTCTTCGAATATGATTGTGACAATCATGTTTCTTCTCTGCGTGCTTATATCGTCTTAGAATTTCTCCCTGATCAAGAATATATGTTATATACTTTATATAGTCGGAAATCGATATTTCGATGTGTTACACACGGAATGACAAACTTATTACACCCCAACACCATTCTATGGTGGTGGGTATAATTAAATTGAATTAAAAATTGAGTTTTGTCAAAAATTTATTTCTATAGGAAATTTTCTTCAAATATAACTTGTATAGAAAATTTTCTGAAAATTTTATTTCTATAGAAAATTCAAGTATTCTACCAATCAGTAAAAAAATTTACCATTTTTTGGAAAATCCTACCAACTATGGCAACCGTGGTAGTATCGCGTCCAAAAAGTGGACGATAAACAACCGGTAACTATACCACAAAAGGTTTCGAAAATGGTACCTTGCTATTATTTCGTCTGCTGGCTGACTTATTCCAGCAACAGTTCATTTTATAGTCTACTAGCGTAACCCGGCCCGCTTCGGTGCGCCTTCCGAAGCATATTTGGAGGAATGTTTTGCGTTAACTTAGCCAACTATATCCTTCGTGCTGAAAACAAATTCGAAAAGATTTGAATTCTTTTAAACAAATCGGACTACTTGATTTTTCGTTTATAGGTACAAATACGGCGGGAGACGGTGTACCTTCTTCTATATTTCTTGTGAATTTTAAGTGTGGTTTGTCAACGAAAGCTATCCTTCTCCTCAACTTATCTGAAAATGTATAATAACATACAAAGAATTACTGTTTCCCATCCAATAAATTGGAAAAAGCAAAAATAGTAAACAATTTTACCACATTAACATTTGCTAAAATGTTGGAAAATGATGCACCCTCTACGTTGGCTGCCAATTTCATGTACATTTAAGTTCTTTACTAAAAAGAAGTCTGGCAGAAGCCTGTGAAAAATCATAAAATTATGTACCGAGTTCCCATTTACGGACAACCCTCTACTTTCAATTTAAGAAAAAAAAAAACGGACAAAGGGGAACCCTCCCCCCACCATCGCTCCACTCCAACCTGATATCGGACTATCACGTACCCTATATTAATTTCGCAACTACTGAATGGTCCTTATAAATTCTATCGAAGTAAATCGACAAAGTTTATTTCAATTTTCCCCTTCCCCAACCAGATATCGAAAGATCATATACTAATTTAAAAATTATGTATAAATTTAATCACCTCCTCCCACGTTCCCTGTAAATTTCAAGTAGATCGGCGATGTTTAAATTTTGCTCTATTGTTTTAAAGGGACGTCACTTTCCCCGATACAATATCGACAAACACCGTAGTGAATAGCACCCCTAACTTTCCCTGAAAATTCTTGAAACTTTCCTTCAAGTGTGGGGCAAGGAAGGTTGCCTCTTCGTTCATAACCTTCCCCCACTGCCTATGTAAATTTCAAGAAAACTTAAGAATTTTTGTTTGTTTTTTTTTGCAGTTTTAGAGGAGGACCTCCTCCCCGACTAAATATCGAAAAGTGATGTAGCGTATCTTTTGTAAACGTCCCAGAAAATGTCAAGCAAATTATAAGCCTAAAAGGGCGGCCTCTCTTCCGTCCAAATATCACAAAATCAGGTATCAACTATTAATATCGTAACCTCTCCCCAGTCCTCTGTAAATTTCAAGGGGTGGTCCCCCTCCCCGACCAAGTATCGAAAAATAATGTAGCGGATTTTTGTCTAGATGCCAACTCCAACATTCAATGAAAATTTCGAGCAAATCGCATAATTTTGTTCCAAGTTTCAAAAAGTAGGGCAAGGGGGAGGTCCCCCTCCCCATCCACATATGAAATCATCGGGTACCCCATATTAATTCCATAACCTCACCACATGTTCTCTGTACATCTCAGATAATTTAGAGAATTTTAGTTTTTTCACTGTACTTAAAAAAAAGTCGAAGAAAGGGGAGGCCCCCCTCCGCCACCAAATATCGAAATAAAAAGTAGCGGATCTTTGTCTAGATGCCAACCCCAATCTTCAATGAAAATTTCAAGCAAATCGGTCAACTTTGGTCCAATTTTCAAAAAGTCCGACGAAGGGGAGGTCCCCCTCCGCGACCAGGTGTCAAAAAATGAGGTACCCTATTTTCACCACATGAACGCCCCCTACGATCCAACCAACTCGGTACATACAAACAAACAAACAAACAAATAAACAAACATAGATTGAATTTTATATATATAGATTGCATTTCGAAATAAAGCTATTAATGATAAAATTCAAGCGTGATAGTGTGATTATTTGCAGCAGAACCGAAGTACCTATCGTTAGAGAGTTCCACAATTAACTGTAAAAAATCCATGCTCGTAACCATGTTGCATTGCGTCCAGGAAGTGGAAAAACGCTAACTGCATCAGAAATTATTAGAAAATTAAGGGCCAGATTTGATCGAAATCCATGCAATGGTAAAGAACTCCCGAAAACGAATTCAACACATATTCAAAACGTGAAAGAGCTCACCGATGCCCAAAAAAATTAGCCATGAAAGGGCAAGGAGTTACTTCGCTTGCACGAACGTGGCCAGTTACCGAATGGAGCAGTTTATGAGCAAAAATTGGCAAAACTTGCCAAAGAGGTCAGATAAACATTTACACCTTCGATTGCCCCCCAGAACTCGAAGGTATATATCATCGGCAGCTGTAACGGCTGAGCGTCGCTGCTCGCTCGTATTCATCGTCCGTGGGGTCAAAATAAATACCAAATAATACCAAATGGGGAAATATCCTTACAACACTATTGAAGACCTAGTCAGACAAAAATTGCGGCCACAGACCTCGAACATTCCACCAGACCTCTACCCCACAATGGCCACCAAAATCTCCAGATCTTAAGCCGTTGGACTATTTTGCCTGTTGCATTATGGAAAGTGAGGTTGGCACTACAAACTATCAAAGTTGTGATTATCTCACGATAGCGCTTCGCTTGAAATGGGGAAATATATTGCAGTGGCATTTTTGTGAAGCGTATGATAGATTTGTTGGTCCTCATTAAAGCCATAATTCGTGCCAAAGGACGAAAAAACCCGTAACAATGCCAGAGTTGATCCTAAAAGTGAACGCTCGAAAATTTAACGAAATCCACGCCGCAGTGACAGACAAGTTGCTCGTGAGCTGAGCACATCGCAAGAACTGATGCAACACATATTGAAGAATGAGCTCGGACTAAAGCCATTTAAATTCCAAAAAGTAAAAGAGCTCGCCGATGTTAGATTGGAAATAAACAAGAAATTGTTTCGCTTGAACTAAAGTGCCCAGTTACCGAATTTGGTTGTCTCCGATGAGAAGCAATTTGTGAATAAATAAAATGATCGGGTTTACTTGCCATAGAAGTCATCTGAAAACAAGTAAGGAAAGTCTAAAGTCGGGCGGTGCCGACTATGTTATACCCTGCACCACTTTGTAGATCTAAATTTTCGATACCAAATCACATCCGTCAAATATGTTGGGGGCTATATATAAAGGTTTGTCCCAAATACAAACATTTAAATATCACTCGATCTGGAAGAATTTGATAGACTTCTACAAAATCTAAAGACTCAAAATTTAAGTCGGCTAATGCACTAGGGTGGAAAAAACAAAATATGGGAAACGTTTAAATCTGAAGCAATTTTAAGGAGACCTCGAAAAAGTTTATTTATGGTTTATCGCTCGATATATATGTATTAGAAGTTTAGGAAAATTAGAGTCATTTTTACAACATTTCGACTAAGCAGTGGCGATTTTACAAGGAAAATGTTGGTATTTTGACCATTTTTGTCGAAATCAGAACCGATTTCAACCAAATTTGGCAGCCATATGCTAATTCTACTCCCTGTGCAAAATTTCAACTAAATCGGAGTTAAAAATTGGCCTCTGTGGTCATATGAGTGTAAATCGGGCGAAAGCTATATATGGGAGATATATCTAAATCTGAACCGATTTCAACCAAATTTGGCAGACATAGCTACAATGCTAATTCTACTCCCTGTGCAAAAATTCAATTAAATCGGAGTAAAAGATTGGCCTCTGTGGTCATATGAGTGTAAATCGGGCGAAAGCTATATATGGGAGCTATATCTAAATCTGAACCGATTTCAACCAAATTTGGCACACATAGCTACAATGCTAATTCTACACCCTGTGCAAAATTTCAACTAAATCAGAGCAAAAACTTGGCCTCTGTGGTCATTTGAGTGTAAATCGGGCGAAATCTATATATGGGAGCTATTTCTAAATCTGAACCGATTTCCACCAAATTTGACACGCATAGCTATAATGCTAATTCTACTCCCTGTGCAAAATTTCAACTAAATCGGAGCAAAAACTTGGCCTCTGTGGGCAAATGAGTGTAAATCGGACGAAACCTATATATGGGAGCTATATCTAAATCTGAACCGATTTGGATGATATTTTGCAAGTTTTTCGAGACTCATAAAATATTCGGATGTACGGAATTTGAGGAAGATCGGTTGATATACACGCCAATTATGACCAGATCGGTGAAAAATATATATGGCAGCTATATCTAAATCTGAACCGATTTTTTCCAAAATCAATAGGGATCGTCTTTGGGCCGAAACAGGACCCTATACCAAATTTTAGGACAATCGGACTAAAACTGCGAGCTGTACTTTGCACACAAAAATACATCAACAGACAGACAGACGGACAGACAGACAGACAGACAGACGGACATCGCTAATTCGACTCAGAATTTAATTCTAAGACGATCGGTATGCTAAATGGGTCTCAGACTTTTCCTTCTTGGCGTTACATACAAATGCACAAACTTATTATACCCTGTACCACAGTAGTGGTGAAGGGTATACAAATTTCTGTGTAATTTTTTGGCGATACTTTCTTTGGTGGGTTTTTATGGGCCGATGGGAACCAATTTTTGCATGTCTCTTAAAAAATCGGATTATATAGGGAGCAATAACTAAAAGCACTGCGATAATACCCATTTTCAAAATCATTCGACCGATATTAATAACAACTACTCGAGTCAATTTTCAAGACATTAACTTGTTTCGTTTGGATGTTGTCAGACAAACGGACATTCCCTAAATCGATTTGGAATCATCATCACGACCAAAAATATATACACCATGCTTCATAGGGTCTGAGACCGGTATTCATTTTTAAGTTTTTTTATGCCAATCTATGATCCATGCTTTAGAGGTTCTGAGGCCGGTATTAATTTTTAAGTTTTCTATGCCAATCTATGATGGAGATAGAAGTGTGCGCTACTTTTACAGACTCACGCACGATCCACGACAATTTACGTAACTCACGACAAATTCACGAGACTCACGACATTTTCCAACCGGGGATGAGCATAGGTAACACAATTCATAAATAAAATATAGTTCGACAGCTAAATCAATTTCAGTTAACATACGATTAAGAATTAAGCCTCTAATGCCCAATTTATATTTAATAAGGAAGCTTTTAGTAAAACACACCTTAAGACGACAAAAATGGGCAAAATAAAGAGAAAACTTATTTGAAACTATTCAAGCGTCTTTGCAGCATATGCTGAATTTTACCGTATAAATTTTTCTTGCTTAGTTCTCTTGCTTTTGTGTCGTTAATATTGAAAATTTAATCAGCTGGCAAAAAATCGGGGCATTAGAGGGTTAAATCTTGAATTTTTTCGTGAGCCTGATTTTGTAGAAATTTTATTCACTCACATTCACGAACCGATTTTATTACTCACGTACCCTCACGCACGACATATTTATTTTAGTCCCATTCACGCACATTCACGAGAGTTGCTTCAGATTTTATTCACGACTCACGTGATTCACGCGTGTCACGACAATTTCGTGTCACACGCACACCATTTATACTTACATCAAATATTTTTGATGAAATTTGATGATATCTTTTAATACATCCAGAGATGTCTTGTGCCGCCCATTATCATCGTCTTCTTCATCTAATATCTCGTTAAGATTATGAAATTTACAACGCATTATACCCTTGAATGTTACAATTTGGGAGATGGGTGTTAAAAAGCCCATATCGACAGCATACAAACCAAATCCTCCAACTCCTATAAATATGAATTGTACCAGACTGGTGAAATAGTATCCAAATGTTGTATTTGGATCTATACCAGGACCAATACCTTGGACAATCAGATGGTTGGTGCCGTAAATATAATTATACAAAAATGTAAACGAGGCCATACCCACGACTAGCATAGCATTAATGAAAGCACACACTTTCATTAGATATGAAAGAAGTCGAATGCCTTTGTTTAGATATACTCGAAAATCGGAACTGATTGCTTCGTATTGCTCATAGAGCGAATACGTTTCATTCAAAAGAAAGCGTGTATTGATTTGTTGATTTAAAAAATTAGCCAAACCAACGGAACCCTAAAATTTTGAATAAAAATAAAAACAAAAAGTTTCAAAAGAAATTTAATTATATTATTTCTATAGTCATTACCTGAAGCAAAGTTCCTCCACCTAGACACAGGACCTGTACAATAATGGTCCAATCATTTTGTACCATATATCCATCATAAATGGTATAGGAGAAAAAAGCAAAACTGAATATAATCACCAAAATCACAAATACAGTTCGAAAATTAATTTTGTAATGGCTATTGAAAACATCAGCCCCACATAGATTTGCACAAAATCTTGTCACACGAACTATGGCCTGAAAGCCCGCCAAAGGACCTTTAGTGGTGAACATAACTTTTAGCTTTGAACAAAGATCTAGCAGGGATGGACTAAATATTATTTCATACCTTACAATTTGCTCTCCATTGAATTTTTAATAATTAATGGTAGTCACTGTAATTTGAAATAGTTTACAATGGGGACTAAAAAGATTTAATTGTAGCAAATTATAACACCGTATAAATTACTTGAGCAATCTCTTCACACCTTGGCTCTATTAAGTCCATGCAATTGGTGTACCCTACAGTATGAGGTAAGCGAAAATGTCATTGAAATTGAGCCGAATAAAATTTGTCATGTTAATGAATGAAGTATTTCTGAAGGCACAACTTTAAAAGCACTTCCATAAGTGTCCTCCCACAGATGACATTTATTTTAACTGCTCAGGAAGTTCTTTTGATTAAATTTTTTATAGCTCGCTTTTTTGCTATTTTTTAAGGGTAACTTAATTTTTTTTTTTCAAATAGGTTAAAAATATATAATTAAAATTTTGTCAAAGAAATACTAAATCCATTCTAGAAACAAGTATACACGCAGAGAAGAAACATGATTGTCACAATCATATTCGAAGAGCAAAATAATATGATAGGAGCTATTTTTGCGGCGACCATGTAACACTTTAACCTGCAACCATGTTGGATCAGTGAACATGATTCTGAGAAAAATATAATTGTCCTCATCTAAAATGTCATTATATTATAAATAAACAAGTAAGGAAAGTCTAAAGTCGGGCGGGGCCGACTATATTATACCCTGCACCACTTTGTAGATCCAAATTTTCGATACCATATCACATCCGTCAAATGTGTTGGGGGCTATATATAAAGGTTTGTCCCAAATACATACATTTAAATATCACTCGATCTTGACAGAATTTGATAGACTTCTACAAAATCTACAGACTCAAAATTTAAGTCGGCTAATGCACTAGGGTGGAACACAATGTTAGTAAAAACAAGTATATAAAGCAGTAAATTCGGCCGGGCCGAATTTTAAATACCCACCACCATGAATCAAGTATAATAGTTTACTATGAAAACTCTTCGTCGTAGTGGGTTACTTGATAATATATAGAATTGTAGGGGGTTTGATGACAAATATTCTCCCAAACGAGCCAGCTCCCGAAGACATACTTTAAAGATTCTACCTATGAAGGCCAGATAAGATTCTGGATTTATGAGAACCAATTTTGTTTGAGTTTTAGAGAAAATATAAACAAATCGTGTATATGTTGAAATTACGCCTTGACTTAAAATCTTAAATCTGTAGATTTTTCCGCATTTATTTAAATACGATGAGTAAAATCTGGAACTTTTACTTTCAGTTTGAAGCAATTTTCATGATCAGTGCGCCTGCTATACCCTGAAAGAGGTGTTTTCTTTTTTGAGAAAGCAAAGTTTTCTTTTGACACAAATTTTAGAGACAATCGTTGAATAAACGAAAACACTTTATAAGAAAAAGACATTTCGTTTGTCTAAAATTTTATTATAAATTACTAATTTCCAGCAAATCGGATAAAAACTAAGGATTCTAGAAGCCCAAGAAATAAAGCCGGGAGATCGGTGTATATGGGGGCTATACCAAAACATGGACCGATAGGCACCATTTGCTACTCACATATTTGTGATCTTAAAATACCTCCAGATTTTCAATTTCAAATAAATCGGCCAGAAAATATAGTCTCTAGACGCCCAAGAAGTAAAAATCGAGAGATCAGTCTATATAGGGGTTATACCAAAAAATGGACCGATATACCTCAATTTCGGCACTCTTATTTGTGGTCTAAAAATCCCTCTAGATTTCGAATTTCAGGCAAATCATGTAATAAATACAGTTTATTGTAGCTCAAGAATTTCAGGCAAAGCGGATGTTAAATATAGTTTCTAGAAGCCCAAGAAGCAAAATGGGAGATCGGTCTATATGGGGGCTATACCAAAAATGGACCGATGGGCACCATTTTCGGCACACCTTTTTATGGTCCCAAAATAACTCTACATTTTCAATTTCAGAAAAATCGGAAAGAAAATATAGTTTCTAGAATCCCAAGATCAGTCCCTATGGGGGCTATATCAAAACATGGACCGATGAGCACCATTTTCGGCATACCTTTTTATGGTCCTCAAATACCTCTAGATTTCCAATTTCAGGCTAATCGGATGGTAAATATAGTTTCTAGAAGCCCTAAAAGCAAAATCGGGATATCGGTCTATATGGGGGCTATACAAAAACATGGACCGATGAGAACCATTTTCGGCACACCTTTTTATGGTCCTCAAATACCTCTATATTTTCAATTTCAGGCAAATTGGATAAAAACTACGGGTTTTGTAGGCCCAAGACTCCAAATCGGGAGGTTGGTTTATATGGGGGCTATATCAAAACATGGACCTATGCGGACCATTTTCGACACACCTCTTTATGGTCCCAAAACACCTTTAGATTTTCAATTTCATACAAATCGGATAGAAAATACTGTTTCTAGACGCGTAAGAAGAAAAATCGGGAGATCGGTCTATATGGGGGCTATACCAAAACATGGACCGATATGGACCATTTTCGACACACCTCTTTATAGTCCCATAATACCTCTAGATTTCCAATTTCAGGCAAATCGGATTGTAAATATAGTTTCTAGACGCCCAAGAAGCAAAATCGGGAGATCGGTCTATATGGGGGCTGTATCAAAACATTGACCGATGAGAACCATTTTCGGCACACCTTTTTATGGTCCTCAAATACCTCTATATTTTCAATTTCAGGCAAATTGGATAAAAACTACGGGTTTTATAGGCCCAAGACTCCAAATCGGGAGGTTGGTTTATATGGGGTCTATATCAAAACATGGACCTATGCGGACCATTTTCGACACACCTCTTTATGGTCCTAAAATACCTCTAGATTTTCAATTTCAGACAAATCGGATAGAAAATACTGTTTCTAGACGCCTAAGAAGTAAAATCGGGAGATCGGTCTATATGGGGGCTATACTAAAACATGGACCGATACGGACCATTTTCGACACACCTTTTTATGGTCCCAAAATACCTCTAGATTTCCAATTTGAGGCAAATCTGGTAAAAACTACGGTTTTTATAGGCCCAAGACCCCAAATCGGGAGGTCGGTTTATATGGGGACTATATCAAAACTTGGACCGATATAGCCCATCTTCGAACTTGGCCTGCCTGCAAACAAAAAACTAATCTGTGCCAAATTTCGGGACGATAGCGCCATTATTGAAGGCTGTAGAGTGATTACAACAGACAGACAGACAGACAGACAGACAGACAGACAGACAGACAGACGGACAGACGGACATGCTTATATCGTCTTAGAATTTCTCCCTGATCAAGAATATATATACTTTATATAGTCGGAAATCGATATTTCGATGTGTTACAAACGGAATGACAAACTTATTATACCCCCGTCACCATTTTATGGTGGTGGGTATAAAAATATGGGAAACATTTAAATCTAAAGCAATTTTAAGGAAACTTCGCAAAAATTTATTTATGATTTATCACTCAATATATATGTATTAGAAGTTTAGGAAAATTAGAGTCATTTTTACACCTTTTCGACTAAGAAGTGGCGATTTTACAAGGAAAATATTGGTATTTTGACCATTTTTGTCGAAATCAGAAAAACATATATATGGGAGCTATATCTAAATCTGAACCGATTTCAACCATAGCACGCATAGCAACAATGCTAATTCTACTCCCTGTGCAAAATTTCAACAAAATCGGAGTTAAAAATTGGCCTCTGTGGTCATATTAGTGTAAATCGGGCAAAAGCTATATATGGGAGATATATCTAAATCTGAACCGATTTCAACCAAATTTGGCACGCATAGCAACAATGCTAATTCTACTCCCTGTGCAAAATTTCAACTAAATCGGAGTTAAAAATTGGCCTCTGTGGTCATATGAGTGTAAATCGGGCGAAAGCTATATATGGGAGCTATATCTAAATCTGAACCGATTTCAACCAAATTTGGCACACATAGCAACAATGCTAATTCTACTCTCTGTGCAAAATTTCAATTAAATCGGAGTTAAAAATTGGCCTCTGTGGTCATATGAGTGTAAATCGGGCGAAAACTATATATGGGAGCTATATCTAAATCTGAACCGATTTCAACCCAATTTGGCACGCATAACTACAATGCTAATTCTACTCCCTGTGCAAAATTTCAACCCAATTGGGGTAAAACTCTGGCTTCTGGGACCGTATTAGTCCATATCGGGCGAAAGATATATATGGGAGCTATATCTAAATCTGAACCGATTTCAATCAAATTTGGCACACATGACTATACTACTAATTGTACTCCTAGTGCAAAATTTCAGCCAAATTGGGCCAAAACTCTGGCTTCTGGGGCCATATAAGTCCATATCGGGCGAAATATATATATGGGAGCTATATCTAAATCTGAACCGATTTCTTCCAAAATCAATAGGTATCTATTCTGAGCCAAAACACATACTTGTGCCAAATTTGAAGTCGATTGGACTAAAACTGCGACCTAGACTTTGATTACAAAAATGTGTTCACGGACAGACGGACAGACGGACAGACGGACAGACGGACATCGCTATATCGACTCATGAGCCCACCCTGAGCATTTTTGCCAAAGACACCATGTGTCTATCTCGTCTCCTTCTGGGTGTTGCAAACATATGCACTAACTTATAATACCCTGTTCCACAGTGTGGAGCAGGGTATAAAAATATGGGAAACATTTAAATCTAAAGCAATTTTAAGGAAACTTCGCAAAAATTTATTTATGATTTATCACTCAATATATATGTATTAGAAGTTTAGGAAAATTAGAGTCATTTTTACACCTTTTCGACTAAGAAGTGGCGATTTTACAAGGAAAATATTGGTATTTTGACCATTTTTGTCGAAATCAGAAAAACATATATATGGGAGCTATATCTAAATCTGAACCGATTTCAACCATAGCACGCATAGCAACAATGCTAATTCTACTCCCTGTGCAAAATTTCAACAAAATCGGAGTTAAAAATTGGCCCCTGTGGTCATATTAGTGTAAATCGGGCAAAAGCTATATATGGGAGATATATCTAAATCTGAACCGATTTCAACCAAATTTGGCACGCATAGCAACAATGCTAATTCTACTCCCTGTGCAAAATTTCAACTAAATCGGAGTTAAAAATTGGCCTCTGTGGTCATATGAGTGTAAATCGGGCGAAAGCTATATATGGGAGCTATATCTAAATCTGAACCGATTTCAACCAAATTTGGCACACATAGCGACAATGCTAATTCTACTCTCTGTGCAAAATTTCAATTAAATCGGAGTTAAAAATTGGCCTCTGTGGTCATATGAGTGTAAATCGGGCGAAAACTATATATGGGAGCTATATCTAAATCTGAACCGATTTCAACCCAATTTGGCACGCATAACTACAATGCTAATTCTACTCCCTGTGCAAAATTTCAACCCAATTGGGGTAAAACTCTGGCTTCTGGGACCGTATTAGTCCATATCGGGCGAAAGATATATATGGGAGCTATATCTAAATCTGAACCGATTTCAATCAAATTTGGCACACATGACTATACTACTAATTGTACTCCTAGTGCAAAATTTCAGCCAAATTGGGCCAAAACTCTGGCTTCTGGGGCCATATAAGTCCATATCGGGCGAAATATATATATGGGAGCTATATCTAAATCTGAACCGATTTCTTCCAAAATCAATAGGTATCTATTCTGAGCCAAAACACATACTTGTGCCAAATTTGAAGTCGATTGGACTAAAACTGCGACCTAGACTTTGATTACAAAAATGTGTTCACGGACAGACGGACAGACGGACAGACGGACAGACGGACAGACGGACAGACGGACAGACGGACATCGCTATATCGACTCATGAGCCCACCCTGAGCATTTTTGCCAAAGACACCATGTGTCTATCTCGTCTCCTTCTGGGTGTTGCAAACATATGCACTAACTTATAATACCCTGTTCCACAGTGTGGAGCAGGGTATAAAAAATAATAAAAATAATTTTGTTTGAATGAAAAGACAATGGTCACGATTTAAAATGTTATGGTATTCATTCAAAATGTTTTTCTTCTAGTTAAAAGAACATGGTCACAACCTAAAATGTTTTCGTCTTTATGAAAAAACTTTTTTCATCGTAGAAAAAAGGACGCCACTTGAGAAAAGAAAACACAAAATTAACTTTATTTATTTGTTTTTATTTATTTATAAACTAATTCATTGTTTGTTTGTATTTATAATGTCGTGCAAGCAAACATCACATATTTTTACACACACTATTTTATTTCAATTTCAACAATAAGTAATAATTCCATTTTTACATCGTGTGCCCATCAAATGTACAAACGCAGACATCAGTAACTGCAAATAAAAATAAATGATCCATATAGCAAAATGCAGAACACAAAATAGGTATATTTATACCCTTCACCACTACTGTGGTACAGGGTATAATAAGTTTGTGCATTTGTATGTAACGCCAAGAAGGAAAAGTCTGAGACCCATCGTTTAGTATACCGATCGTCTTAGAATTAAATTCTGAGTCGATTTAGCGATGTCCGTCTGTCTGTCTGTCTCTCCGTCTGTCTGTCTGTCTGTTGATGTATTTTTGTGTGCAAAGTACAGCTCGCAGTTTTAGTCCGATTGTCCTAAAATTTAGTACAGGGTCCTGTTTCGGCTCAAAGACGATCCCTATTGATTTTGGAAAAAATCGGTTCAAATTTAGATATAGCTGCCATATATATTTTTCACCGATCTGGTCATAATTAGCGTGTATATCAACCGATCTTCCTAAAATTCCGTACATCCGAATATTTTATGAGTCTCGAAAAACTTGCAAAATATCAGCCAAATCGGTTCAGATTTAGATATAGCTCCCATATATAGTTTTTCGCCCGATTTACACTCATTTGCCTACAGAGGCCAATTTTTTGCTCCGATTTAGTTGAAATTTTGCACAGGGAGTAGAATTGGCATTGTAGCTATGCGTGTCAAATTTGGTTGAAATCGGTTCAGATTTAGATATAGCTCCCATATATAGCTTTCGCCCGATTTACACTCATTTGCCCACAGAGGCCAATTTTTTGCTCCGATTTAGTTGAAATTTTGCACAGGGAGTAGAATTGGTATTGTAGCTATGCGTGTCAAATTTGGTTGAAATCGGTTCAGATTTAGATATAGCTCCCATATATAGCTTTCGCCCGATTTACACTCAAATGACCACAGAGGCCAATTTTTTGATCCAATTTTGCACAGGGAGTATAATTAGCATTGTAGCTATGTGTCCCAAATTTGGTTGAAATCGGTTCATATTTAGATATATCTCCCATATATAGCTTTCGCCCGATTTACACTCGTATGACCACAGAGGACAATTTTTAACTCCGATTTAGTTGAAATATCGCACAGGGAGTAGAATTAGCATTGTAGATATGCGTGCCAAATTTGGTTGAAATCGGTTCAGATTTAGATTTAGCTCCCATATATATGTTTTTCTGATTTCGACCAACATTTTCCTTGTAAAATCGCCACTGCTTAGTCGAAAAGTTGTAAAAATGACTCTAATTTTCCTAAACTTCTAATACATATATATCGAGCGATAAATCATAAATAAACTTTTGCGAAGTTTCCTTAAAATTGCTTCAGATTTAAATGTTTCCCATATTTTTTATACCCTGCTCCACACTGTGGAACAGGGTATTATAAGTTAGTGCATATGTTTGCAACACCCAGAAGGAGACGAGATAGACACATGGTGTCTTTGGCAAAAATGCTCAGGGTGGGCTCATGAGTCGATATAGCGATGTCCGTCTGTCCGTCTGTCCGTCTGTCCGTCTGTCCGTGAACACATTTTTGTAATCAAAGTCTAGGTCGCAGTTTTAGTCCAATCGACTTCAAATTTGGCACAAGTATGTGTTTTGGCTCAGAATAGATACCTATTGATTTTGGAAGAAATCGGTTCAGATTTAGATATAGCTCCCATATATATATTTCGCCCGATATGGACTTATATGGCCCCAGAAGCCAGAGTTTTGGCCCAATTTGGCTGAAATTTTGCACTAGGAGTACAATTAGTAGTATAGTCATGTGTGCCAAATTTGATTGAAATCGGTTCAGATTTAGATATAGCTCCCATATATATCTTTCGCCCGATATGGACTAATACGGTCCCAGAAGCCAGAGTTTTACCCCAATTGGGTTGAAATTTTGCACAGGGAGTAGAATTAGCATTGTAGTTATGCGTGCCAAATTGGGTTGAAATCGGTTCAGATTTAGATATAGCTCCCATATATAGTTTTCGCCCGATTTACACTCATATGACCACAGAGGCCAATTTTTAACTCCGATTTAATTGAAATTTTGCACAGAGAGTAGAATTAGCATTGTCGCTATGTGTGCCAAATTTGGTTGAAATCGGTTCAGATTTAGATATAGCTCCCATATATAGCTTTCGCCCGATTTACACTCATATGACCACAGAGGCCAATTTTTAACTCCGATTTAGTTGAAATTTTGCACAGGGAGTAGAATTAGCATTGTTGCTATGCGTGCCAAATTTGGTTGAAATCGGTTCAGATTTAGATATATCTCCCATATATAGCTTTTGCCCGATTTACACTAATATGACCACAGAGGCCAATTTTTAACTCCGATTTTGTTGAAATTTTGCACAGGGAGTAGAATTAGCATTGTTGCTATGCGTGCTATGGTTGAAATCGGTTCAGATTTAGATATAGCTCCCATATATATGTTTTTCTGATTTCGACAAAAATGGTCAAAATACCAATATTTTCCTTGTAAAATCGCCACTTCTTAGTCGAAAAGGTGTAAAAATGACTCTAATTTTCCTAAACTTCTAATACATATATATTGAGTGATAAATCATAAATAAATTTTTGCGAAGTTTCCTTAAAATTGCTTTAGATTTAAATGTTTCCCATATTTTTTTTACTAACATTGTGTTCCACCCTAGTGCATTAGCCGACTTAAATTTTGAGTCTGTAGATTTTGTAGAAGTCTATCAAATTCTGTCAAGATCGAGTGATATTTAAATGTATGTATTTGGGACAAACCTTTATATATAGCCCCCAACACATTTGACGGATGTGATATGGTATCGAAAATTTGGATCTACAAAGTGGTGCAGGGTATAATATAGTCGGCCCCGCCCGACTTTAGACTTTCCTTACTTGTTTTTTACTAAAATTGTGTTCCACCCTAGTGCATTAAATTTTGAGTCTATAGATTTTGTAGAAGTCTATCAAATTCTGTCAAAATCGAGTGATATATAAATGTATGTATTTGGGACAAACCTTTATATATAGCCCCCAACACATTTGACGGCTGTGATATAGTATTGAAAATTTAGATCTACAAAGTGGTGCAGGGTATAATATAGTCGGCCCCGCCCGACTTTAGACTTTCCTTACTTGTTTTAACTTAAAGAAGGGGTCACTTTTTTCTGGGTGTAATCATTATAACATTTCTTAAATTTGTAGTCAAATTTTCTTCAAATTTTCTTCAAATTTTGGTAGATTATTTTTGGCACGACTGGCCAGCGTGATCATGAGCTCAATCCTAGTTTCGACCCTACACTAAACAAATGTTCATCAATGGACTATCCTATGTCAGTAATGCTGGTGACATTTCTGAGTGTTTTGAAGCTTCTCCAAATGGCGAATTCCGTCCATCTGGCAAGCCTAGCCCAAGCTAATTATACCCTGCGTCACACTGTGGAACAGGGTATTATAAGTTAGTGCATATGTTTGCAACACCCAGAATGAGACGAGTTAGACACATGGTATCTTTGGCAAAAATGCTCAGGGTGGGCTCCTGAGTCGATATAGCCATGACCGTCTGTCCGTGAACACATTTTTGTAATCAAAATCTAGGTCGCAGTTTTAGTCCAATCGACTTCAAATTTGGCACAAGTATGTGTTTTGGCTCAAAATATAACCCTATTGATTTTGGAAGAAATCGGTTCAGATTTAGATATAGCTCCCATATATATATTTCGCCCGATATGGCCTTATATGGCCTCAGAAGCCAGAGTTTTACCCTAATTTGGTTGAAATTTTGCACTAGGAGTACAATTAGTAGTGTAGTCAAATGTGCCAAATTTTATTGAAATCGGTTCAGATTTAGATATATCTCCCATATATATCTTTCGCCCGATTTACACTCATATGACCACAGTGGCCAATCTTTTACTCCGATTTAATTGAAATTTTGCACAGGGAGTAGAATTAGCATTGTAGCTATGCGTGCCAAATTTGGTTGAAATCGGTTCAGATTCACCCAACACATTTGACGGATGTGATATGGTATCAAAAATTTATATCTACAAAGTGGTGCAGGGTATAATATAGTCGGCCCCGCCCGACTTTAGACTTTCCTTACTTGTTTTCAATTACACTTTCCTTTTTTGTGTTCACATAAAACCACGTGCCACTTCTGAATAAATAAATTAACACAAAACACAGTAAATCCGTATTCTCCGTCCATTCCAAGAAACAATCAACACACGACTGACGCGCAAAATGAAAATCGCGTGTACCTGCTCAATGTTTTTATAAAATTCTTTTCGCTGCAAAAAAGTTAAAAAATTAAATGGTCCCGAAAAAATGTAATGATTCTAGACATATCTATACTTAACCTATAAAAATACTTTTTTCCCTGTAAAAAAATAAAAAAAATTGAATGGTCAGGTACATTATTTTCCCGACCATTTAATGGTCTCAAATTCTATCATTTAAATGATAGAACATGTTTGCGGTATTTGAGAACCATTCAAATGCTTATTGCCACCATACATTTTTCTCTGTTCGAAAACTATTTTTACAAAGACAAAATACATGGTTTTCGCGGCAATTACATTACCATGCAAAAAATTGTCCACATCGGCCAATAATTATATATAGCCTCCATATAAACCGATCCCCAGATTTGACCTCCGAAGCCTCTTAGAGGAGTAAAATTCATCCGATCCGGCTGAAATTTGGTACGTAATGTTAGTATATGGTCTCTAACAACCATGCAAGAATTGGTCCATATCGGTCCTTAATTATATATAGCCCCCATGTAAACCGTTCCCCAGATTTGATCTCCGGAGCCTCTTGGAGGAGCAAAATTCATCCGATCCGGTTTAAATTTGCAACGTGGTGTTAGTATAAGGCCGGTTATAACCATGTCATAATTGGTCCATATCGGTCTATAGTTATACATAGCCGATCCCCAATCACACAAAAATTGGTCCATATCGGCTCATAATCATGGTTGCCACTCGAGCCAAAAATAATCTACCAAAATTTTATTTTTATAGAAAACATTGTCAAAATGTTATTTCTATAGAAAATTTTGTCAAAATTTTATTTCTATAGAAAATTTTTTCAAAATTTTATTTCTATAAAAAATTTTGTCAAAATTTTATTTTTATAGAATATTTTTTCCAAATTTTATTTCTATAGAAAAATTTTTCAAAATTTTACTTCTATAGAAAATTTTGTCAAAATTTTATTTTGTCAAAATTTTATTTCTATAGCAACTTTAAACTTAATTATATAGGTATTTAATCGGCCTTTTTTTATTTTTGTTTAATATATACCACGTATGAACTATGTGGTATATATTACGGTGTTAGGAAGTTTTAAGATACCTTGCCATCGGCAAGTGTTACCGCAACCCAAGTAATTCGATTGTGGATGACAGTCATCAGTAGAAGTTTCTACGCAATCCATGGTGGAGGGTACATAAGCTTCGGCCTGGCCGAACTTAGGGCCGTATATACTTGTTTTACTTTGAAAACTCTTCGTCGTAGAGGATTACTTGATAATATGTAGAATTGCAGGGGGTTTGATGACAGATATTCTCCTAAGCAGATCAGGGCAACCAGTACGCTTACCGAAGATAAATTTAAATATCCTATCTATGAAGACTAGATCAGATTCTGGATTTATAAGAACCAATTTTGTTTGAGTTTTAGAGAACCCATAAATATATCGTATAAATCATGAAATATAGCCTTGATTTGAAATCTTAAATCTGTAGATTTTTACAGCCATTATTTAAATAAATACGAGGAGTAAAATCTGGAAATTTTATTTTCCGTTTCAAGCAATTGATCAGTGCGCCTGCTATACCCTCAAGAAGTGACATCGGTCTATATGCCTTACCAAATGGACCGGTAAAAATAAATACGATACAGATTTTTGAGGGTCTAAAATACCAGTATATTACCATTTTCGGGTAAATCGGATAAAAACTACGGTTTCTAGAAGCCCAAGGCTTTAATCCGGGAGATCGGTCTATAGGGGGGCTATACCAAAACATGGCACGATACACCACAACAAACGGTTGTCACTCGAGCCAAAAATAATCTACTAAAATTTTTAGAAAATTCTACCAAAAAAACTACCAAACAAAAAAACTTCTATAAAAAATTTTGCCAAAATTTTATTTGTATAGAAAATTCTGTCAAAATTTCATTTCTATAGAAAATTCTGTTCAAATTTTATTTCCATAGAAAATTTTGTCAAAATTTTATTTCTTTAGAAAATTCTGCCAAAATTTTATTTGTACCGAGAATTTTGTCGAAATTTTATTTCTATAGAAACTTTCGTTGAAATTTTATTTTTATAGAAAATTTTTAGAGAGGAATATGTTGCAAAATCTACGAAAACGTCAAGAATTATACCAATCTACCAAACAGTAAAAAATCTACCTTTTTTGGTAGAATTCTACCAACTGTGGTAACAGTGGTTAGAATGCATTAAAAATCATAAAAGATTTTAAAAATTATGTATTTATCACACTATCACAACATTTTTTAATTCACATGCAAAACACTGAATTCGGATTCATCGCTTCTACGCCAATTTTGCGGATTCAAAAAGAACGTTTTCGCTTCCGGATTCAAAACGAACATTTTCGTTACTTTTATGGCGACGCTGTTTTTGCGTGTACCTATATAAGAGAATTCAGTTCTTGATTGGTTCCCAGCAAAAAAAAAAACGCGTCGCCAACATGTAGTGAACATGTTCTTTTTGGATCCGGAAGTGATGCAAAATTGGCTCAAAATCGATTAACTCATTTCAGCAGTCGTTGCACTGAATTTACACCACTTACACCCAGAGAAGGAATATGATCACCTCAAACATGTTTTAAGAGCAAAATGTTATTTTTGGGTGGTGACCATGTAACATGGTTTTCGCAACCATGTTATTTTCTCGGAAATCATGTATCTGATTTCGGCAAGCAGGTTATATTTGACGAGAAAATAGCATTTTAGTGACAAACATGTTACATGGTCACCATACAAAAATAACATTTTGCTCTTGAAACATGTTTGAGGTGATCATATTCCTTCTCTGCGTGTATTAAGGATGTGGATTAAAAATGTTTGTGATATTTTCCCAAATATATAAATTTCTTGTCTGAAATTATTGACCTCAAATATTTTCAAAAATTTCAAAATTTTCTACAAAGGATTTTGCATTTATTTCGACACAATCTTACTCTTTTTAAGCTATTTGAAACAAAAACGTTAAAATTACCCATTAACATATGGAAAAAGCGAAATATAAAAAAAAATAAACAAGTACCTATATATGGCCGCAAGTTCGGCCAGGACGAATCTTATGTACCCTCCACCATGGATTGCGTACAAACTTCTACGAAAGACTGTTATCCATAATCGAATTACTTGGGTTGTGGTATCTTAAAACTTCTTAACATCATTTTCCTCCAAGCTCCTCCAAGAGGCTCCAAAACCAAATCTCGGGATCGATTTATATGGGGCTATATATGGTTATGGACTGATATGGACCACTTTTGGCATGGTTGTTAAATATCATATACGATCACCACGTACCAAATTTCAAGCAGATCGGATGAATTTTGCTTCTCCAAAAGGCACCGGAGGTCAAATCTGGGGATCGGTTTATATGGGAGCTATATATAATTATTGGCTGATAGGAACCAATTCCTGCATGGTTGCTGGATACCATATACTTACATCACGTACCAAATTTCAACCGAATGGGAAGAATTTTGCTCTTCCAAGGGGCTCTGGAGGTCAAATCTGGGGATCGGTTTATATGGGGCCTATATATAATTATGGACCGATACCGACCAATTTTTGCATGGGAGTTTGAGGCCATATATTAACACCACGTACCAAATTTCAACTAAATCAGATGAATTTTGGCCTTCCAAGAGGCTCCGGAGGTCAAATCTGGTAATCGGTCTATATGGGGGCTATATATAATTATGGACCGATGTGGACCAATTTTTGCACTATTGTTAGAGACCATATAATAACACCATGTACCAAATTTCCGCCGGATCGGATGAAATTTGCTTCTCTTAGAGCCTCGAAAGCCAAATCGGAGGATCGGTTTATATGGGGGCTATATATAATTATGAACCGATGTGGACCAATTTTTGCATGGTTGTTAGAGACCATATACTAACACCAAATTTGGGGGTCCGTTTATATGGGGGCTATAGGTAAAAGTGGACCGATATGGCCCATTTGCAATACCATCCGACCTACATCAATAACAACTACTTGTGCCAAGTTTCAAGTCGATAGCTTGTTTCGTTCGGAAGTTAGCGTGATTTCAACAGACGGACGGACGGACATGCTCAGATCGACTCTGAATTTCACCACGTCCCAGAATATATATACTTTGTGGGGTCTTAGAGCAATATTTCGATGTGTTACAAACGGAATGACAAAGTATGGTGGAGGGTATAAAAAGTTCCTGTGCAGTTAAAATAAAGAACACCTCTGGGAGGACACTTTTGGAAGTGAGTTTAAAGATGTGCCTTTAAAAAAACTACCAAATTTTTTTTGTACTGTAGAAGAGTCCATAAATAAATATGAACCTACAAGAACCAATTTTCGAACGGTAATGACCAGGGTTGTGGAGTCGGATTCGGAGTCTGAAGATTTTGCTAGAGTCGGAATCGTAAAATTATTGCTCGACACCGAGTAGGGCCAAACCAAATTTTTAAAATACTTCATATTTTTATACCCACCACCATAGAATGGTGACGGGGGTATAACAAGATTGTCATTCCGTTTGTAACACGTCGAAATATCGATTTCCGACTCTATAAAGTATATATATTCTTGATCAGGGAGAAATTCTAAGACGATATAATGATGTCCATCTGTCTGTCTGTTGTAATCACGCTACAGTCTTCAATAATGAAGCAATCGAGCTGAAATTTTGCACAAACTCGTCTTTTGTCTGCAGACAGGTCAAGTTCGAAGATGGGCTATATCGGTCCAGGTTTTGATATAGTCCCCATATAGACCGATCTCCCGATTTTACTTCTTGGGCTTATAGAAACCGCAGTTTTTATTCAATTTACCTGAAATTGGAAATCTAGAGGTATTGTAGGACCACAAATACGTGTGCCAAAAAATTGTGAGTATCGGTCCATGTTTTGGTATGGTCCCCATATAAAACGACCTCCCGAGTTGGGGTCTTGGGCTTATAGAAACCGTAGTTTTCATCCAATTTGTCTGAAATTGGAAATCTAGAGGTACTTTAGAACCATAAAGAGGTGTGCCGAAAATGGTGAGTATCGGTCCATATTTTGGTATAGCCCCCATATAGACCGGTCTCCCGATTTTACTTCTTGGGCTTATAGAAACCGCAGTTTTTATTCAATTTACGTGAAATTGGAAATCTAGAGGTATTGTCGGACCACAAATACGTGTGCCAAAAATTGTGAGTATCGGTCCATATTTTGGTATAGCCCCCATATAGACCGATCTCCCGATTTTACTTCTTGGGCTTATAGAAACCGCAGTTTTTATTCAATTTACCTGAAATTGGAAATCTAGAGGTATTGTAGGACCACAAATACGTGTGGCAAAGATTGTGAGTATCGGTCCATGTTTTGGTATTGTAGGACCACAAATACATGTGCCAAAAATTGTGAGTATCGGTCCATGTTTTGGTATGGTCCCCATATAAACCGACCTCCCGATTTGGGGTCTTGGGCTTATAGAAACCGAAGTTTTTATCCAATTTGTCTGAAATTGGAAATCTAGAGGTACTTTAGAACCATAAAGAGGTGTGCCGAAAATGGTGAGTATCGGTCCATATTTTGGTATAGCCCCCATATAGACCGATCTCCCGATTTTACTTCTTGGGCTTATAGAAACCGCAGTTTTTATTCAATTTACCTGAAATTAGAAATCTAGAGGTATTGTAGGACCACAAATACGTGTGCCAAAAATTGTGAGTATCGGTCCATGTTTTGGTATGGTCCCCATATAAAACGACCTCCCGAGTTGGGGTCTTGGGCTTATAGAAACCGTAGTTTTTATCCAATTTGTCTGAAATTGGAAATCTAGAGGTATTTTCGGGTCATAAAGAGGTGTGCCGAAAACGGTGGGTATCGGTCCATATTTTAGTATAGCCCCCATAGGAACGATCTCCCGATTTAACTCCTTGGGTTTCTAGAAACCGTAATTTTTATCTGATTTGCCTGAAATTGTAAATATTCTGGTATTTTAGGCTCACAAAAACGTGTATCGGATTAAGTTTATATCGGTCCATTTGGTAATGCCTCCATATAGACCGACTTCACTTCTTGAGGGTGTAAAAGGCGCACTGATCATGAAAATTGCTTGAAACTCAATGTAATATTTCCAGATTTTACTTCTACAGATTTAAGATTTCAAATCAAGACGTTATTTTATAATTTTCTTGCACACTTACAAGAGATGTTAATGATTCCTTTAAAACTCAAACAAAAATGGTTCTTATAAATACAGAATCTGATATAGTCCTCATAGGTGAAATTTTTAAATTTATCTTCGGGAAGTGTCCTCAAGACCTCAAGCCCTCCTGAAATTTCAAAGGAAACCCTAATATTTGGTTCATGGTTGTGGGTATTTAAGATTCGGCCCGGCCGAACTTAGTGCTGTATATACTTGTTTTAATTAAATATATATTTAAGAAAATTTGAATTGATTGAGTTCTTCAATCTAAAAGGTTGTACCAAAGGCTTCCCCATTTTTTGCAGTCTGAAATGTTCATTCCATTTACCAGAATTAGGGATCCCTTTCGAAATATGAATCCTTAGGGTCCCGATTTTGATATAGCCTTACATAAACCTATTCTTGAGCGCATAGAAGCCTCCACATTCATTCGATATGACTAAAATGTGGATTGTAGATTTACATTGGGGCTACAAAATCAAATTTGTACATTTTTACAGAAAACGTCTGTTTATACCCTGTGGAACAGTGTATTATAAGTTAGTGCTTATGTTTTCAGCACCGGCTTTTAAGTACGGTTGTCACTCGTGCCAAAAATTGTTTATCAAATTTTTGTGATTATAGGAGAACTGACTTACAATCGACTTTAACGAAGTGGACCGACATGAAAATTAAAAAATTTGTATATATAGACAATTTTGGCAAAATTTTGTTTCTGTAGAAAATTTTGTCAAAATTTTAGTTCCATAGATAATTTTACCAAAATTTTATTTCTATAGAAAATTTTGTCAGAATTTTAGTTCTATAAAAATTTAGAAATTTTAATTCTTATTCCTATAGAAAATTTTGCCAAATCTAAAATCTTGTTTATTGTTTTTTCTATAGAAAATTTTGTCAAAAATCTTATTTCTATAGAATCAAGAATTCTACCAATCGACCATTTTCGGTAGAATTCTACCAACTGTGGCAACCATGCATCTGAGTCGATCTAGCAATGTCCGTCGGTCTGTGAACACATTTTTTGATCAAAATATAACCCTATTGAGTTTGGAAGAAATAGGTTGAGATTTAGATGTAGCTCCCATATACAGTCAGCAAAGAAAAAAGTTGTACACCAATATGAGATATATTGTGAAACTATATTGAAAATATGAGGTAAATTTATACCCAGCAAACAAATCGTCGCCAAAACAGTAATGAAAAATGTTCTTTTTGGATCCGGAAGTAGTGCAAAATTGACGCAGAAGCGATGGGCTTGTCATAGGACGGAAGTCCTCCATTTCAACAGCCATTGTACTGAATTTGCATCACTTTTTTAGGTGTGATCCGAACTCAATGTTTTGGAAGTAAACAAGTAAGTAAAGTAGAAAGTCGGGCGGGGCCGACTATATCATACCCTAAACCACCATTACAAAATTAGTAATCATAAGCATTTGTGGGGTAGCATATAGGTCTGGGAGATAAACCGCAGTTGCATATTTAAGAAAATTAAGGGGTACATGTCTATGGGTGCTTTGTGTCAATCTGACTATAGCTCATAGTCAATGTTGCCACGGAAAATGTTCGGTTTACCCTACAAGGAGAAAAAAAGTTCCCTACTTTCCCATACATTCCCAAACAATTTCCTCTACTATATTTTTCGTTAAATTTAAAAAATTTTTCAAAACAAAAATGGTTCTAAGTACTTTATTATCTTAAAACATGAATATGCAACGTATATAACTTAGAATATAAATTTGTATTACCACCACGGTTGCCACAGTTGGTAGAATTCTACCCAAATTAGTAATCTTTTTTGTTAAATCTCTATAAAAATAAAATTTTGGAAAAACAAATTTTTGTGAGAAATTTTTCTATAGAAATAAAATTTTGACAATAAATTCTATAGAAATAAAATTTTGAAAAAAAAATCCACAGAAATAAAATTTTGAGAAAAATTTTTATAGAAATAATATTTTGAAAAAAAATGTCTATAGAAATACAATTTTGACAAAATGTTCTATAGAAATAAAATGTTGACAAAATTTTCTACAGAAATAAAGTTTACCACACATTGTTAAAGATCAAGCCTTGCCGGCTTCTAATTTCCTCCTCTAGAGGCACCAAAATGTAAAAATTATTACAAATTGTGTTGAGTGAAAATGTCCTACATTGTGGCCCTACGTCCCTACAAGACGCTAAATATTAGAAAAACCATACATATAGGGAATTTCCCCTACTTCTAGCAACACTGGCTGTGTTGATATTGCACCTACGGAGTTAGTATGCCACTAATATTGAGCCCATTATTAAAAAAGAGAAAATCGTTAAATTAGTGTGGGTAATAAATACAAATTTGTAAAACTCGAGCAATATTCTTATGTAAGAGCTACAAGTACGTATAAGTACGATCGGCTAATGCATTAAAATTTGAAATTTGAGTAACATTGGTCAATAAATAAGAGTACTATGGCCAAGTTTGGGAAAATCGAGCGATGCATATATATGGAAGCTATATCTAAATCTTAACCAATTTGCATAATATTTTGCGGGTTTGATTAATACCACAAAAGGTTACCTTGTGCAAGATTTGAGTAAGATCAGTTAGGAAACGAGTCCTGTATGGTCAAACATAAGGTTATAAGGGCGAATTTTTCAAAATCGGGCGATACATATATGGGAGCTATATCTAAATTTGAACCGATTTCGATGAAATTTTGCACATATAGTTAGTACTATAGAGGACTGGATCTAGCCAACGTTTAGTAATATCGGTTAATAAATAAGGGTTCTATGGCCAAATTTGGGAAAATCGGGCTATACATATATTTGGGAGCTATATCTAAATCTGAACCGATTTCGATGATTTTTTGCACATATAGTTAGTGCTATAGAAGATTATATTTAGCCAACTTTGAGTAAGATCGGTTGATAAATAAAGGTTTTGTGGCCAAATTTGGGAAAATCGGGCGATACATATATATGAGAGCTATATCTAAATCTGAACCGATTTGGATGAAATTTTGCAGACTTGAAGGGCGATGGAAAAGATTACCTTTTGCCAAATTTGGTGACGATCCGTTTGAAATAACGCGCAACGTGACCCCATTTGTCGAAATCGGGCGATACATATATATGGGAGCTATATCTAAATTTGATCCGATTTCTTCCAAATTCAATAGCATTCGTCCTTGTGCCCAAAAAACTCCCTGTACCAAATTTCATCAAAATCGGTTAATAATTGCGACCGGAATCCTGTGAACAACAAACACATGGACAGACGGACGGACGGACGGACACCAAGCGCTAGATCGACTCAGGAGGTGATTCTGAGTCGATCGGTATATATTTTATGGGGTCTAAAATCAATATTTCTGGTAGGCACATTTTTTGGCCGATCAAACTTATTATACCCTGACCACTATGTGGTTTAGGGTATAAAAATTCTGTGATATTTTGTCAAATAAATATTTTTGATATTTTTAATGGATTCTAACGCTTGTCGGAAACGTTTGACCTCAAATATTTTCAAAATGCACAATTTTTTCAGATTGGATTTAGCATTTTTTTTCGACAAAATTTAAATAATTTGTACCATTTTATGAATTCTTACTCTGTTTTATTTTAATTACCCATTAAAAGTATGAAAAAACCAAGTTATAAAAAATTGAATTAAAATAGCTTCCTGGGTAGTTAAAATGAAGAACATCATTGGGAGTGAATCTTCTGGAAGTGCTTTTAAAGTTGTGCCCTTGGAAGAACTTCCAAATTTTTTTTGCTGGGATATTTGTTATACCTTAAATTAAAACTTGAGCTCCGAATTTTAATTTAAGTTATAATAAATATATATGTACTTCATATTTTTCATATCCTTCCACAATTTATTTAAAATTGGTGTACAACTTTTTTTGCTCACTGTATATATTTCGTCCAATTTACATTCATATGGCTCCAAAGTTTTACTCCAATTATGTACAGGGAGCAGAATTAACATTCCTACTACGCATGCACAATTTTGTCAAAATCGGTTCAGATTTATTTAAATTTTAGCTGATATAGACCCAGGTTAAAATTTCTCTCCGATTAACTTGAAAATGAATAATTAACATTTGAGCAATGTGGTTCAAAGTATAAAATGTGTTGTCTATTTATATTATGACGGACGGATTTATGTCATAATTTAATTTGTTGACAATAGTAGGCCATTGGTCTAAATTTCTTTTAGACTTCTAAAATTCGGTATGCAACTGGCGTCAAATCTGAAATTTAGACCCAGAAATAAGATAATTTATATCGGTCCTTATAATTACAAATGAAAGTTATTAAAATGCGATTTAGTAATATTACCCGGAGTCGGAGTCGAGGGTGAAGCAAAATGCTGGAGTCGGAGCCGAGCAAAATTGGCTCGACTTTACAGCCCTGGTAATGACAAAAGAGGGCCATATTTCAATGGGACCTACTAAAATCTGTTTTTCCATGAGACTTCAAAAGTCAAATTTGGGGGGTCGGTTTATATGGGGGCTAGATATAATTATGGACCAATTTCTGCATGGTTGTTAGAGACTCATTTCAATGACAGATACTCTCCCAAGTAGATTGGTTTAGGTTGTTTGAGTTTTAAAGGAATCTCGAACATCTTGTCTAAGCGTACAAGAAAATCTAATGAAATAAAGCCTTTCATACGATTTGAAATTGATGGTCAGTGCACCTTCTATCCCCTGAATCGGGTAACTGGTGTATACAAGAATTATATGAAGTGTTTTCCGATATAAACCAAATACGACATATTTCTTACAATTTCAGTGCAATCGTATAAAAATTGCAGTGTCTAGATAACCAAGAATTCAAAACGGGAGAACGGTCGGTAGGGGGACTTATCAATATGTGGGCCGATGTAAACTCAATTCGACACATGTGTTTGTTGACATAAAATACGTTTGAATTTCGAATTTAAGGCAAATTGGAGAAGCCCATGAAATGAAATGGGGAGATCAATCTTTATGAGGGTTTTACTAAAACGTGGATCGATAAAATCCAAAAGCATCTGTATTACCTCTATATTTCCAATTTCAGGCAAATCGAATGAAAATTTGTGTCTAGATTTTCAAGACTCTAAATCGTAGGGTCAGCTATATCAAAACCTGGACCTATATAAGCCATTTGAGCATACTTCCTTGTGAACCCAAAATACCTCTACACTTCGAGTTTCAGTCATATCGATTAAAAATTGCGCACAAGAATTCAACTCAGGAAATCGTTCGATACGAGGGCTATACCAAAACATGGACCAATATACACCATATTCGGCACACCTCTTTATGGACCTGAATTAGCTCTAAATTTCGAATGTCCGGAAAATTTGATGAATATTGCGGTGTCTATATGCTCAAGACCCCAGCCGATATAGCCCATCTTCGTGCACCCAAAAACACAAATCTATGCCAAATTTAAGGATCAGGATATCGCTATTATTGGAGGCTGTAGCGTGATTACAACAGCCAGACATATGGTTATATCGTGGGAGCCACCGTGGTGCAATGGTTAGCATGCCCGCCTTGCATATACAAGGTCGTGGGTTCGATTTCTGCTTCAACCGAACACCAAAAAGTTTTTCAGCGGTGGATTATCCCATCTCAGTAATGCTGGTGACATTTCTGAGGGTTTCAAAGCTTCTCTAAGCGGTTTCCCTGCAATGTGGAACGCCGTTCGGTCTCGTCTATAAAAAGGAGGTCCCTTGTCATTGAGCTTAACATGGAATCGGGCAGCACTCAGTGATAAGATAGAAGTTCACCAATGTGGTACCACAATGGACTGAATAGTCTAAGTGAGCCTGATACATCGGGCTGCCACCTAACCTAACCTAACCTATTTTTATATCGTCTTAGAACTTCTTCCTAATCAAGAGCATATACTTTATATAGTATCTATGTGTTACAGACTTAATGGAAAACTTATTTACCATTCTATTGTGGTGGGTATAAGAATTGAAAAACAAGTATATACGGCCGTAAGTTCTGCCAGGCCGAAGCTTATGTACCCTCCACCATGGATTGCATAGAAACTTCTACTGAAGACTGTCATCCACAATCGAATTACTCGGGTTGCGGTAACTTTTGCTGATGACAAGGTATCTTAAAACTTCCTAATACCGTAATATATACCACGTAGTCCATACGTGGTATATATTAAACTTAAAATGGCCCATTAAATACGTATATAATTAAGTTTGGCAAACTTTTCTATAGCAATAAAATGTTGACAACATAAATCTTTGACAACATTTTCTATAGAAGTAAAATTTGGACAAAATTTTCTATAGAAATACGATTTTAACAAAATTTTCTATAGAAATAACAATTTGACAAAATTTTCTATAGAAATAAAATTTTTAAAAAATTTTCAAAAGATTTAAAATTTTGACAACATTCTCTGTAGAATTAAAATTTTGACAACATTTTCCATAGAAATAAAATTTTGCCAACATTTTCTATAGAAATAAAATTTTGCAGGATTAATTTTGCTCGAGTGGCAAACATGATTATGAACCGATATGGACCAATTTTTGTGTGATTGAGGATCGGCTATATATAACTATAGACCGATATGGACCAATTTCGGCATGGTTATTAGCGGTCATATATTAACACCACGTTGCAAATTTCGAGCGGATCGGATGAATTTTGCTCGTCCAAGTGGCTCCGGAGTTCAAATCTGGGGATCGGTTTATATAGGGGCTATATATAATTATGGACTGATATGGACCAATTTCTGAATGGTTCCTAGAGACTATATACTAATACCATGTACCAAATTTCTGCCGGATCGGATGAAATTTGCTTCTCTTAGAGGATCCGCAAACCAAATCTGGGAATCGGTTTATATGGACCAATTTTTCCATGGTTGTTAGAGACCATATACTAACACCACGTACCAAACCGGATCGTATGAATTTTGCTCCTCTAAGAGGCTCCGGAGTTCAAATCTGGAGATCGGTTTATATGGGGACTATATATAATTATGGACCGATATGGACCAATTTTTGCATGGTTGTTAGAGACCATATACTAATACCATGTACCAAATTTCAGTCGTATCGGATGAAATTTGCTTCTCTTTGAGGCTCCGCAAGCCAAATCTGGGGATTGGTTTATATGGGGGCTATATATAATTATGGACCGATGTCGACCAATTTTTGCATGGTTGTTAGAGACCATATACTAAGACCATGTACCAAATTTCAGCCGGATCGGATGAAATTTGCTTCTCTTAGAGCAATCGCTAGCCAAATTTGGGGGTCCGTTTATATGGGGGCTATACGTAAAAGTGGACCGATATGGACCAATTTTTGCATTGTTGTTAAAGAGCATATACTAACACCACGTACCAAATTTCAGCCTAATCGGATGAAATTTGCTTCTTTTAGAGCAATCACAAGCCAAATTTGGGGGTCCGTTTATATGGGGGCTATACGTAAAAGCGGACCGATATGGACCAATTTTTGCATGGTTGTTAGAGACTATATACTAACACCATTTACCAAATTTCAGCCGGATCGGATGAAATTTGCTTCTCTTAGGGCAATCGCAAGCCAAATTTGGGGGTCCGTTTATATGCACTGTTAGAAAAATATGTTTTTCATATGTTCCGATATAAACAAAATGTGTTTCGGGCACAATTTTTAAACACAATATATTTAATTGCCAACATGTAATGTTCCTAAACTAACACTAAATGTTTGGGACACATGTGTTAGTATGTTAAAATATATTATGTTTGGGGTATGAATGTTTCATAAAAATAATATGTGTGAATGTAAACATATATAAATTTACAAATTTCGAGCAAACATATATATGTTTACAATTTCTGTGAAATGGTTGTATGTTGTTTCGGAAAACTGCTTTATGATAAGGCCAAAAATGTTATATGCTTAAGTCTAAATATTATTTAATTTGAATATTAGAATGAGTATTCGGAGTAAAGAGAATAGACATTCGGAACCAAGAGCATAGAGATTTGAAAAAAAAACAGCATGTGTTTTCGCCTTGAGAGGAGAATTTTATGTATGTCGGGACTGTAAATTTTTAATAACCCACATTTCGAAGTTTCATTATAAAAATTTAATATAGTATAAATGTCTAAATTGCAAAAAAAAAGTTGGTTCGGTCGGAGCAGGAATTGAACCCACGACCCTTTGCATGCAAGGCAGGCATGCTAACCACTGCTCCACGTGGCCAACAAATGTATGTTTCTTTTAAATAATGTTATGTTTGCATGGGCTCGTGGGCGCTGCAAAGTATGCTATATAAATGTAACTTGTAACGATAATTGTCTACTGGTGACTATAAATACTACATAGCCCAGTGGATAGTGTGTTGGCTTACAAACTGTATGGGTCTCGGTTCGATTCTCCGCCCAGGCGAAAGGTAAAATTAAAAAAAAAATTATAAAATTGAATAATTTCTTCAACATTATTTGTATTACAGAAAAAGGTGCCAAGAACTAAAAATTTCGTGGAAGTGAAAATTATGTGAGGGAATGCATATAATATTTTTGGGCTCAAAATGCTTCCAAACATATAATATGTCCATATAAAACAAACATATTAATATTTCGGCAGTATCCAATAATATATGTGCTTCCTGCAAAATATGTTTGGAACATATGGTAAAGAAGCGATTTTTTTTGAGGGTGTGGGGGCTATACGTAAAAGTGAACCGATATGGCCCATTTGCAATACCATCCGGCCTATATCAATAACAACTACTTGTGTCAAGTTTCAAGTCGATAGCTTGTTTCGTTCGGAAGTTAGCGTGATTTCAACAGACGGACGGACGGGCGGACGGACATGCTCAGATCGACTCAGAATTTCACCACGACCCAGAATATACTTAGGGGTCTTAGAGCAATATTTCGATGTGTTACAAACGGAATGACAAAGTTAATATACCCCCATCCTATGATGGAGGGTATAAAAAGACAGTAATATCCAGCAAAATATTTAGGATCCATGTGGGCTGCTTACTATAGTAGGTCATCTGCAAATTAAAGCACCTTTGTACTATTGTTAAACATCGCATTTCTCAACGAAAACGAAATGCATGAATTTTGACAATCAACAAATATTCTGCCAATGAAAAGATAGATCTTATGATTTTATTCAAAATCTCTGAGAATGCATAGAAAAACTTAAGAAACTGCTAAAATTCTTTAAACAAAACGGACATTGTCGTTTATTACCTACAAAAAGGAAGTACTGTACTTAGACCCAAACTAGCAATATTAACTAAAATTAAATGAAATGGATTTTCAATGAAAATGCAAAGCATGATTTGGGATAATTTATAAACAAATACCTTTGAGAACTAGTTTGTATGACTTATTCCAATAAAAACAAAAGATTTAAGACACGAACGCATTAACTAAAATAAAATCAAAAGAACAAAACAACCAAAAAACACGACCAAATATCAACATGAAATTTCATGGAGAGAGAAATTCATAAAAGAACCATAAAACTGCCTTAAGGACATTGATGCTATAAAGCGTAAATTTAAAGTCCTCTTTGATCACTAACAGCCAGCTGCAAAGTGTGAATTGTTAGTGCAAAACTTGAGAGTTGATAACACCAGGAGAGGTACTTTACCTGAAGCACTAAACACTTGTGCCAAAGAATTGTTCCCCGATGACCAGCTCTCTTCATTCAAGAGTGTAAGAAAGATCACCCACAATGAATTGAACAATGAAACTCAATTCATTCAATGGCCATTGAAAGGACATTCGGTTACATTGCAACAATGAACTATCCTTGCCTATGAATGGCATTGCATTCCGTCATACACATTCGTTCTACACGCACAATAATAGCCCACCAATTTTATGGCACAATTGAAAAACAACTTGAATGAAGTAGATGCATACTCGAAACAAATTTAATCCCCATGGAAATGTTACGATAACTCTGAGTTAAGGAGAATGAAAGAAATTTTTATTGAATACAAAAATTCCATTCAAAAGCATTGAAGTGAATCTCCTCAGCAGGATCGGAATTTATCTTCTGTGGATCAATTGTTTGCCTAACTGATATTTCAAAGGCAATTTTTCAATAGTTTTCCATTACCTTACAATTCATTTCAAAAAAGAATTTTAAATTAGAAAAACCTTTACATTTTTCACCTAAATGAATTGCTTTTGAATAACTATGCAGGATATTTTATAACCATTCAATAGTAGGCTGTTTCGGAAGAATAGCCTTTTTAATAGAAAAAAATTGCTTGAATGGACTTGACCCAGACTATGGATGAGGGCAATGCAAACCATTGAACAAATCTTTTTTCGTTTTAACGAATCGTTGACTATTGTTATAGCATGTCCTAAAACGGGCTTGATTAGAACAAAAGAGACTTTTATTTCTTGGTATCCTAACTATGGTTCTGCATAATCAATTACATCAATTGATGTTCATTTTTATCCTTGAATTAAGCCTCCGTAGCAAATTTCTATGGAAAAAAACGACAACAAAGAAAATTGCCTTGTAATGTTATGATTGTCTTAGAAGTTCTCAAGGAAACAGGAAATTCATTCAAATAAAATTTTCCACTTACCATCTATGGTCATTTCAAGTGACACTTCTCTCTGAAGTGTATCAAATAGTGTTATATGTTCCTTTTAATAGTGGATCTGAAACAACAACAAAAAAAACAAACTTCAAATAGTAGACAGGATATGCGAATTGATTTTATACGAAAATAAGTGAGAAGAAATAAAATGTGGAAAAGCCGACATTAAATCACCTAACGACCGAGACAAAATATATAAAAAGTATATACGGCCATCCAAAAATAACATTTTGTCCATGAAATATTTTTGGGGTGATTATATTCCTTTTCTATAGAAATTTTTCTATAGAAATAAAATTTTGACAAAATTTTCTATAGAAATAAAATTTTGACAAAATTTTCTACAGAAACAAAATTTTGGCAAAATTTTCTATAGAAACAAAATGTTGACAAAATTTTCTATAGAAATAAAATTGTGAGAAAAGTTTCTATAGAAATAAAATGTTGAGAAAATTTCTTTAGAAATTAAATTTTGACAAAATTTCCTATAGAAATAAAATTTTGACAAAATTTTCTATAGTAATTAAAGTTTGACAAAATCTTCTATAGAAATAAAATTTTGACAAAATTTTCTCTTTAAAAATTTTCTATTAAAACTTTTGATAAAATAGGAAAAAAAATTGAAATAATTTTCTTTAGAAACAAAATTTTCTATAAAAATAAAATTTTGAAATTTCTATAGAAATACAATTTTGAAAAATTGTCTATAAAAATAAAATTTTGAAATTTCTATAGAAATAAAATTTTAACAAAATATTCTATAGAAATAATATTTTGACAATATTTTCTATTGAAATAAAATTTCGAAATAAATATTTGACAAAAATTTTCCATAGAAATAAAATTTTGACAAAATTGTCTATGGAAATAAAATTTCGACAAAATTGTCTATGGAAATAAAAGTTTGACAAAATTTTCCATAGAAATAAAATGTTGACAAAATTTTCTACAGAAATAAAGTTTTGACAAAATTTTCTACAGAAATAAAATTTTGACAAAACTTTCTATAGAAATAAAATTTTGACAAAGTTTTCTACAGAAACAAAAATTTTAACAAAATTTTCTATGGAAATAAAATTTTGACCAAATTTTTTATAAATCAATATCTTTAAAATTTTGATTTTTTTTTTAATAATACTACCAAAGTCATTTGTAAATTCTCCCCTTTTGTAGAAGTAGTAATTTTCTCTAATCGTTAAAACATATCTAATTCGAACATTTCTTTTAAAGAAAAAACATTTTTTTTCATGCTAACCAAATCAATTTGATAAAATATTTCAAAATAAGACTTTTTTTAATTGTGAAATTTTTTTTAAAATTTTGGTAAATTATTTTTGGTACGTGTGGAAACCGTGTTCGCAAGCCAAATCTAACGACATATTTTATGGGAGCTTTATATAGCAGTTTCTCTTCAAATGAAACCTTTTTCATTTCAAATGAAGCTTCTTTTAAATCAAATTAATCTTTTGAAGTTTTAGTGAAATGTTGACCCAGATTTTTATTCAATTCATATTTAGACAATTGATGAATGGGGTATAATTACGGTGTACAGTAAGGAAACCTATGACATTGCTAAAAAATTCATACTTTAAGACTGAAAAAAGACCACCGAACAACATATCCGAAAACGCAATGATAATGTTCTTTTTTCGCTCAGAAGCGATATATTTTACATGGGCCTGTCATAGGGCGCAAGTCATCTTTATAAGATCCGCAGCATTGATTTCGCATTAGTTCTTCAAGTGTAATGATAGTTCAGTATTCCAGATTTCATTTAAAATATAAGAAAAATTATAAAAAAAAAATATTAACATTTTCTAATTATATTTTTACGTAAAGCGTTTTAAATATTACTGGGAAATATTTGATCGCAAATTCCACGTCTGCCGAGAAATGGATCAGAACACTTTTTTTCAGTTACACTTTTTTTTTGCGAAAACTTAGTAAAACAAAGAAGAACATCTTGTGAAGGCCCATTTCTAGAAAAACATTCTTCGATGTACATTACTGGTAATGGCGTAGGAAGAACTTCAAAATTTTGTACTGGGATATAATTTCCAAAAAAGTGCGGATTTGGATACACGTTCCGTACACAAAAAATTATTTTTAAGTTATAATGTCATCAAACCCTTAGTTTACAACTGACTTCAGAGAAATTTGTTTTAGTTTCTAAATTTCCTATATAAAACAAGTAAGGAAAGTCTAAAGTCGGGCAGGGCCGACTATATTATACCCTGCACCACTTTGTAGATTTAAATTTTCGATACCATACCACATCCGTCAATTGTGTTGGGTGCTATATATTGAAGGTTTGTCCCAAATACATACATATTAATATCTCTCGATCTGGACAGAATTTGATAGACTTCTACAAATTCTATAGATTCAAAATTTAAGTCGGCTAATGCACTATGGTGAAACGCAATGTTAGTAAAAAACAAGTATATACGGATGTAAGTTCGGTCAGGCCGAATCTTATGTACCCTCCACCATGGATTGCGTACACTGTTAGAAAAATATGTTTTTCATATGTTCCGATATAAACACAATTTGTTTCGGGACCAATTTTAAAACACAATATATTTAAGTGCAAACATGTAATGTTTCTAAACTAACACTAAATGTTTGGTACATCTATGTTAATATGTTAGAATATATTATGTTTGGGGCACGAATGCTTCATAAAAATCATATGTGTGAATGCAAACATATATAAATTTACAAATTTCGACTAAACATACATATGTTGTGATATTTTATTCAAAGCGACAGAGAGACTATAGAGAAAGAAATAGAGATGGAAACCGGGAGAGTTGACGAAAGATATCAACATAACACAGCGAAAGAATCAAAAATTTGATATGCTTAAATCTAAATATTATTTAATTTGAATAAAGAGAATAGACATTCGGAACCAAGAGAATAGACACTTGATAAACAAACAGCATATGTTTTCGCCTTGAGAGCAGCATTTTATGTATATGTGGACATGTGTTTTGTTTATCATTTGGCATTATGGGCACTATACTCTTTTTAGAGTTGGGACAGTAAAATGAAAAAAGGAGGAAATAGTGAAAAATTACAGAGTAAAATGTATAAAAACAAAGTTTAGTTTCTCTTTATTAATAAGTAGTCCACGAGGAGTTGACGGACACCTTCAAATATAAAAGCGGGCATTAAGTTCGAGTTTTGCAGCTAAAACAATTTAAAAAGTTTATTTTCTTTAAAATGAATTATTAATGAAAAATAAAAGGCATTTTAGAGCGATGGTGTTAAATGCTAGTAAAAAACTGTTCACGCCTAACTAAATTTATGTTTATATTATAAAATTATTTATGTATGTTTATACTCGACTCCTCGTTCTTCTTTTGTTAGAGTTTTTGAATTCCTTCCATATTTTAAAGTTTTGTACCAAAAACAGTTTTTTGTTAGAAAATTGTTATTTTTGCAATAAAAAATAATATTTTATCCAAAAATCAGTCAATTTCGTTTATATCAAGCACTGTTACTGACCATAAATCATTAATAACCCACATTTCGAAGTTTCATTATAAAAATTTAATATAGTATAAATATAATTGTGTAAATTAAAAACAAGTATATACAGCACTAAGTTCGGCCGGGCCGAATCTTAAATACCCACCACCATAAACCAAATATTAGGGTTTCCTTTGAAATTTCAGGAGGGCTCGAGGACTTGAGGACACTTCCCGAAGATAAATTTAAAGATTTCACCCATGAGGACTATATCAGATTCTGGATTTATAAGAACCATTTTTGTTTAGATTTTAGAGGAATCATTAACATCTCTTGTAAGTGTGCAAGAAAATTATAAAATAAAGTCTTGATTTGAAATCTTAAATCGGTAGAAGTAAAATCTGGAAATTTTACATTGAGTTTCAAGCAATTTTCATGATCAGTGCGCCTTCTACACCCTCAAGAAGTGAAGTCGGTCTATATGGTGGCATTGCCAAATGGACCGATAAAAACTTAATCCGATACACGTTTTTGTGAGCCTAAAATACGAGAATATTTACAATTTCAGGCAAATCGGATAAAACTACGGTTTCTAGAAACCCAAGGAGTTAAATAGGGAGATCGTTCTTATGGGGCCTATACTAAAATATGGACCCATACTCACCGTTTTCGGCACACCTCTTTATGACCCGAAAATACCTCTAGATTTCCAATTTCAGGCAAATAGGATAAAACTGCGGTTTCTATAAGCCCAAGAAGTAATATCGGGAGATCGGTCTATATAGGGCCTATACCAAAACATGGACCGATACTCACCATTTTTGGCACACCTCTTTATGTTCATAAAATACCTCTAGATTTCAAATTTCAGACAAGTTGGATAAAAACTACGGTTTCCATAGGCCCAAGACCCAAATCGGGAGGTCGTTTTATATGGGGACCATACCAAAACATGGACCGATACTCACACTTTTTGGGACACGTATTTGTGGTCCTACAATACCTCTATATTTCCAATTGCTGGTAAATTGAATAAAAACTGCGGTTTCTATAAGCCCAAGAAGTAAAATCGGGAGATCGGTCTATATGGGGGCTATACCAAAACATGGACCGATACTCACCATTTTCGGCACACCACTTTATGGTCCTAAAATACCTCTAGATTTCCAATTTCAGACAAATTGGATAAAAACTACGGTTTCTATAAGCCCAAGACCCCAAATCGGGAGGTCGTTTTATATGGGGACTATACCAAAACATGGACCGATACTCACAATTTTTGGCACACGTATTTGTGGTCCTACAGTACCTCTAGGTTTCCAATTTCAGGTAAATTGAATAAAAACTGCGGTTTATATAAGCCCAAGAAGTAAAATCCGGAGATCGGTCTATATGGGGGCTATACCAAAACATGGACCGACACTCACCAATTTTTGCACACCTCTTTATGGTCATAGAATACCTCTAGATTTCAAATTTCGGGCAAATTGGATAAAAACTTCGATTTCTATAAGCCCAAGACCCCAAATCGGGAGGTCGGTTTATATGGGGACTATATCAAAACCTGGACCGATATAGCCCATCTTCGAACTTGACCTGCCTGCAGACAAAGGACGAGTTTGTGCAAAATTTCAGCACGATTGCTTCATTATTGAAGACTGTAGCGTGATTACAACAGACAGACAGACAGACAGACAGACGGACAGACGGACATCGATATATCGTCTTAGAATTTCTCCCTGATCAAGAATATATATACTTTATATAGTCGGAAATCGATATTTCGATGTGTTACAAACGGAATGACAAACTTATTATACCCCCGTCACCATTCTATGGTGGTGGGTATAAAAAAGTGTTCGGTCGGAGCAGGGATTGAACCCACGACCCTTTGCATGCAAGGCAGACATGCTAACCACTGCTCCACGTTGCAAAAAAATGTATGTTTCTGTTAAATAATGTTATGTTTGCATGGGCTCGTGGGCGTTGCAAACTATGCAATATAAATGTAACTTATAACGATAATTATCTACTGGTGACTATAACAGCTACGTAGTCCAGAGGATAGTGTGTTGGCTTACAAACTGTATCCCGAGGACCATACAGTTCTTTTCTCCGTGCGGGCGAAAGGTAAAATTTAAAAAATTTATACAAGTGAATAATTTCTTCAACATTATTTGTATTACAGAAAAAGGTGCCAAGAACTAAAATATTTCGTGGATGTGAAAATTACGAGTATGTTAGGCAATGAGCACAATCGTCTTTGGGAAAAATTCTTCCAAGCATATAATATTTTTGGGCTCAAAATGCTTCCAAACATATAATATGTTCACATAAAACAAACATATAAAGGTTTCGGCAGTATCCAATATATAAATAAATAAATAAATATATATATATATATATATATATATATATATATATATATATATATATATATATATATATATATATATATATATATATATATATATATATATATATATATATATATATATATATATATATATATATATATATATATATATATATATATATATATATATATATATATATATATATATATATATATATATATATATATATATATATATATATATATATATATATATATGAATTTGTGTATTTGAAGTTAAGGAAAATTACAGTCAGTTTTACAACTTTTCGACTACGCTGAGGCGATTTTACAAGGAAAACGTTGGTATTTTGACCAGTTTTATATGGGAGCTATATCTAAATCTGAACCGATTCCAACCAAATTTGGCACGCACAGATACCGTGCTAATTATACTCCCTGTGCAAAATTTCAATTAAATCGGAGTAAAAAATTTGCCTCTGAGGCCATATGAGTGTAAATCGGGCGAAACCTAAATATGGGAGCTATATCTAAATCTGAACCGATTTCAATCAAATTTGGCACACTTGACTATACTGCTAATTGTACTCCTAGTGCAAAATTTCAACCAAATTGGGCAAAAAAACTGGCTTCTAGGACCACATTAGTCCATATCGGGCGAAAGATATATATGGGAGCTATATCTAAATCTGAACCGATTTCAATCAAATTGAGTACAATTAACTACACTACTAATGGTGCTCCTAGTGCAAAATTTCAACCAAATTGGGCCAAAAAAATGGCTTCTAGGAACATATTAGTCCATATCGGGCGAAAGATATATATGGGAGCTATATCTAAATCTGAACCGATTTCAATCAAATTTGGAAACACATGACTATACTACGAATTGTACTTCGTGTGCAAAGTTTGAACCAAATCTCTGGCTTCTAGGACCATAATAGTCCATATCGGGCGAAAGATATATATGGGAGCTATATCTAAATCTGAACCGATTTCAATCAAATTGAGTACAATTAACTACACTACTAATGGTGCTCCTAGTGCAAAATTTCAACCAAATTGGGCCAAAAAAATGGCTTCTAGGAACATATTAGTCCATATCGGGCGAAAGATATATATGGGAGCTATATCTAAATTTGAACCGATTTCAATCAAATTTTGCACACTTGACTATACGACTAAGTGTTATGTTTGTACAAAATTTCAAGCAAATCGGTATAAAACTCTGGCTGCTGGGTCCATATTAGTGCATATCGGGCGAAAGATATATATGGGAGCTATATCTAAATCAGAACCGATTTCTTCCAAAATCAATAGGATTCTATTCTGACCCAAAAAAGGAACACATGCCAAATTTGAAGGCGATTGGACTTGTATTGCGACCTAGACTTTGATCGCAAAAATGTGTTCACAGACAGACGGACATGGTTATATCGACTCAGGGAACCACCCTGAGCATTATTGCCAAGGACACCATATGTCTACCTCGTCTCCTTCTGGGTGTTACAAACATATGTACTAACTTATAATACCGTGTTCCACACTGTGGCGCAGGGTATAAAAATTACAATAGTTACTATAACTCATTGTAGAATTTCGATTGTATGAAATTTCCTATGAGAATATTAGACTCCAATTAGTAATAGTGATTTTAATTTAAATAAAAGTCATAATACATTTTTGAATAACATTTACGTATATTTTATAGTTAGGAGGGTGAGCAATCCTAAATTAAGTCTTGGATAATCGATAATTTTTGCAGTGGCTGAGTGTACAAATAAGGAAGTAACACATATTTTTTCAAAAAAGTGTATTTTTGCTTTTAGCGATATAAAAACTCCTTCGAGAATATTTTTGCGTGCTAATTATAAATGCATCCATTAACAAGAATTCCTTTGATTTTAGAGATTCATTTGATTTGGAAAAGGTTTCATTTGATCTGAAAAAGGATTCATTTGATTTGAAAAAGGTTTCATTTGATCTGAAAAAGCTTTCATTTGAAGTGAAAATGCTATATAATTATGAACCGATATAGCATATACTAATATCGCGTACCAAATATTAATCGGATGAAATGTGCTCCTCCGAGAGGCTCCGAATTCCACTCTTCCGACAGGGGCAGATTTATTCCAGTGACAGTTTATTGCATTGTTTACAAGCTTACAAAAGCATTTGGATCTAATGCATTTAGAAATAAAGGTATTCGTAACGAAATTTAACCGAGATAGTATGATAGCTTTATATTTGGCGGAAAACCGCAAGTGGCTATCTTTAGGGCCCCCTAGCATTAAAATATGAAAAAAAAAATCTTTTAATTCTCGTACCTTCTCACCTTTACAAACGCGCTATTGGCAGTGTTGCATCACGCCCAAAAAGTGGGCGGAAAAATCTGGTATAACTCCAGGAATCATCCGAACTGTAAAGGCCGGAGTAGTAGAAAACTTACTCGTTAGCTGAACATATTGTGAGAACGGATGTTACACATATTGAAAAAATAAGCGTAGACTAAAGCCATTGAAGTTCCAAAAAGTGCAAGAACTCTCCAATACAAAAAATTAGTTTCGTCGTAACTATGAATGGTAAAAATATGATATCCAACTTTTTTTGTCCAAAATACAACTGCTTCATTTATTTCGATGAACACTTTATATCACGTTCCGGACTGGTTGGTCAATAGTGCGATTTAACGCCTTTTTCTAGTTTTTTTGGGACTATGTTAAAGCTCACTTCTGTACAGAGAACCCCGCTTCAATTGAGGTATTGGAAGTCAACATAGAAGCATTTTTTGTTGAGATATTGGTCGAAATGTTGGAAAGAGTATGCCAAAATTGGACTAAGCGGATGGACCATTTGAGGGGCAGTCGGCATTTGCATGAAATGATCTTCAATCATTAAATTAGATGGGCTGTACTATCGATTACTGCAAAATGCCGTTTTCGATTTAAGGACAAAAACCCCTCAGAACCCCTCAACCTACTTTAAACCTTTGAACCCATTTAAAATTAAAAACATTCCACGGGATTTTCTTGTTTATTAAGTTTCTCTTTTTTTCATTCAACACTTAGCTACAATGCTTTTCAAAATTTGAAATACTACATTCAAGACGAGAAGTTATAATTAGAAACTGAACTCTTAAAATTTAATTATTAAATTATTGTATAAATTCAATAAACAGTAAAAAACCAAGATGATTAGCCACATGTATATTTTAATTATATTTTCTTAAACAAAAAATTAAAGAAATATTTTAAAGCCATAAATTATTTTCATTAAGAGACAAACTCGTATCCTATAACTATTTTCTAAATCTAGAAAATAACAATAGTACTTGTTGTGTTACTCACGATTTTCTCTACCGTTTTGTATAAAACATGACATTGAAGATTCCAACCCAAGATATTATTAAACAGAGCAATTTTGTGTTGAAGCAAGTTTTAAAATCAATGCTTACAATCAAGGCAAGTCGGATTTTTTAAATAATTTTCTATTTATTTATTTATTTTTAACACAGATTAATATTTGGCCTCTATTGGCTATGCTAATTGCGGCAGCCTCACCATTTCTTCCCTATAATCCTTTCTTTCCAAACCCTTTTAGTAATCCTATGGATGATGCCGCAGTCGCCGCGCACGATGCCCTTGATGGATTTATACAGGGTTTGGAGTCATAGATAGTTTCATGTGAAAGAATAAACATGGAGTTTTATGGAATAAATGGATAATAAACATTGGCTATAAATATTAATGTTGTTTAGTTAAAACAAGTGTATCGGCCAGTCTGCGTACAACATTCTACTAATGACTGACATCCACAATCGAATTACTTGGGCTGTGGTAACAAACTTTTTTACAGAAATAAAAATTTGACAAAATTTTCTACAGGAAACAATTTCGACAAAATTTTTTACAGAAAAAAATTGACAAAATTTTCTATAGACATGAAACTTTGACAAAATTTTCTATAGAAATAAAACTTGGACAAAATTTTCCATAGAAATAAAATTTTGACAAAATTTTCTATAAAAACAAAATTTTGAGAAAATTTTCTACAAAAATTAAATTTTGACAAAATTTCTATCAAAATAAAATTTTGACAAAATTTTTCATAAAAATAAAACATTGACAAAATTTTTCATAAAAATAAAACTTTGATAAAATTTTCTATAGAAATAAAATATTGACAAAATTTTCTATAACAATGACAAATTTTTCTATAGATATAAATTTTAGACAAATTTTTCTATAGAAATAAAATTTTGACAAAATTTTCTATAGAAATAAAATTTTGACAAAATTTCCTGTAGAAATAAAATTTTACCAAAATTTCCTGTACAACTAAAATTTGAACAACATTCCTATAGAAATAAAATTTTGACAAAATTTTCTACAAAAACAAAATTTTGACAAAATTTTCAATAGAAATAAAATTTTGTTAAAATTTCCTATAGAAACAAAATTTTCTATAAAAATTAAATTTTTACAAGAATTTCTATAGATAAACTTTTCACAACATTTTCTATAGAAACTAAATTTTGACAAAATTTTCTATAGAAACAAAAAATATCAAAATTTTTTTTTATAGAAAATTTTCTATAGAAATAAAATGTTGACACAAATTTTATATAAAAACAAAATTTGGCCAAAATAAAATTTTGTAAAAATTTTCCATAGAGATAAAGTTTTGACGAAATTTTCTTTAGAAATAACATTTTGACAAAATTTTCTAGAGAAATAAAATTTTGACGAAATTTTCTACAGAAATAAAATTTTAATAAAATTTAATATAGAAATAATATTTTAACAATATTTTCTAAAGAAATAAAATTTTAACAAAATTTTCTATAGAAATAAAATTTTGACAAAATTTTCGTTGAAATAAAATTTTGACATAATTCTCTATGGCAATAAAATTTTGATAAAATTTTCTACAAAAAAAAAAAAAAAACAAGTATATACAGCAGTAAGTTCGGCCGGGCCGAATCTTAAATACCCACCAGCATGAATCAAATATTAGGGTTTCCTTTGAAATTTCAGGGGGATTTGATGACAGATATTCTCCCAAGCAGAGCAGATCAACTAGTACACTTCCCCAAAATAAATTTCAAGATTTTACCAAGAAGACCATATCAGATACTGGATTTATAAGAACAATTTTTGTTTGAGTTTTAGAGGAATCATTAACATCTCTTGTAAGTGTGCAAGAAAATTATAAAATAACGTCTTGATTTGAAATCTTAAATCTGTAGATTTTCACCCGAGAAGTAAAATCTGGAAATTGTACATTTAAAAACTACGGTTTCTATAAGCCCAAGATCCCAAATCGGGAGGTCGGTTTATATGGGGACCATACCGAAACATGGACCGATACTCACCATTTTAGGCACACGTATTTGTGGTCCTACAATACCTCTAGATTTCCAATTTCATGCAAAGTGGATAAAAACTACGATTTCTATAAGCCCAAGACCCCAAATCGGGAGGTCGGTTTATATGGGGACTATATCCAAACCTGGACCGACCATCTTCGAACTAGACCTGCCTGCAGACAAAAGACGAGTTTGTGCAAAATTTCAGCACGATTGCTTCATTATTGAAGACGTGATTACCACAGACAGACAGACAGACAGACGGCATCGTTATATCGTCTTAGAATTTCTCCCTAATCAAGAATATATATACCTTATATAGTCACCATTCTATTATGGTGGGTATAAAAAAATTTATGAAAATAAAATTTGGACAAAATATTCTATAGAAATAAAATTTTGACAAAATTTTCTATAGAAATAAAATTTTGACAAAATTTTTATAGAAATAAAATTTTGAGAAAATTTTTATAGAAATAAAATTTTGACAAAATTTTCTATAGAAAAAAAATGTTGACAAAAGTTTTCTATCGAAAAATAAATTTTGACAAAAAATTGTATAGAAATAAAATTTTGACAAAATTTTCTATAGAAATAAAATTTTCCATAGAAATAAAATTTTCTATCGAAATAATATTTTGACAAAATTTTCTATAGAAATAAAATTTTCTATAGAAATAAAATTTTGACAAAATTTTCTATAGAAATAAAATTTTGACAAAAATTTTCTATAGAAATAAAATTTTGACAAAATTTTCAATAGAAATAAAATTTTGACAAAATTTTCTATAGAAATAAAATTTTGACAAAATTTTCTATATAAATAAAATTTTGACAAAATTTTCTATATAAATAAAATTTTGACAAAATTTTCTATATAAATAAAATTTTGACAAAATTTTTATAGAAATAAAATTTTGAGAAAATTTTCTATAGAAATAAAATTTTTAAAAAAGATTTTCTATCGAAAAATAAATTTTGACAAAATTTTTTTTAGAAATAAAATTTTGACAAAATTTTTTATAGAAATAAAATTTTTACAAAATTTTCCATAGAAATAAAATGTTGACAAAATTTTCTATAGAAATAAAATTTTTGACAAAATTTTCTATCGAAAAAAAAATTTTGACAAAATTTTCTATCGAAATAATATTTTTACAAAAATTTACTATCGAAATAAAATTTTGACAAAATTTTCTATCGAAAAAAATGTTGACAAAATTTTCTATCGAAATAATATTTTGACAAAATTTTCTATAGAAATAAAATTTTGACAAAATTTTCTATCGAAATAATATTTTGACAAAATTTTCTATAGAAATAAAATTTTGACAAAATTTTCTATAGAAATAAAATTTTGACAAAATTTTCTATAGAAATAACATTTTGACAAAATTTTCTATAGAAATAAAATTTTGACAAAATTTTCTATAGGAATAAAATTTTGACAAAATTTTCTATAGTAATAAAATTTTGACAAAATCTTATATGGAAATAACATTTTGACAAAATTTTCTATAGAAATAAAAGTTTGACAAAATCTTCTATAGAAATAAAATTTTTGATAAAATTTTATATAGAAATAACATTTTGACAAAATTTTCTATAGAAATAAAAGTTTGACAAAATTTTCTATCGAAATAATTTTTTGACAAAAGTTTCTATAGAAATACAATTTTGAGTGAGAGTTCTTGTTATCGAAACTATTACAAATTTACTTTGTAGTTTTTTCTCTAAATTATATAACGACCTCTATAGAATTCCTGGACATTAAGAAGTGCCAATCTCTTAACGCTCTTCGTACCAAAACTAGGGAAGTACAGATAGCTATTATTATCGACACGTTCAAAAACACTAAAAATGGATAAGATATTGGTGTAGGCTAATCACCTCATCCACATATATATTCTCTCCCATGTCTGGGGTGTAAATATTTCATTAACAACAAACGCTTATCGATAAAACATAAATAACAAGAATTTCCCCTTGTGATCATTTGAATCCTAGAAACAAAACTGAATTCAATGATCCTTGATAAAAAAATGGGCATTAAAAGCCAGAGAAATCTACCTGCTAGCATAATCGAAACGACAGGAAATAGACACGAAGAAAATCCTCCTACAGTGGTCATAAACAACAAGGATACATGACAACATTGTAGGATAATGGAAATCATAATATTTAGGGTTTGTTGTATAAGAAATCATTGAAAAATCACACAACTAATCATTGTTAGACAATCTTATATTGAGCGTGTGGCCAGACGACAAATTTCGATAGGATGTCTAGATTACATAGTGAAATAGAGACAGTCCCAGGCAGAATTTTTATACAATACAACATTTCTATGGGATTTCAGTGTCGCCAGACTACACTTAGTTGGGATGAAGAATTTATTTTGGTCTTCTTTAGGATTTTGCTATCGAAGAAATTCAATCAATGAATTTGATGGGGTGCCAAGTGATCTTTCAAGCATTGTCGGCTGGAGGGATAATCTTATCGAATATTTGGCGCGTCATATAATTGACATGATTTTGTCTACCATTTATTAGTCGTTGTATGGGATCAGAATCAGCATCAGGATAACATATCAAATTACTTTTTGGAGAGGTTCTTCATAGAACCTGATTCCAAAGTTGACAAATAAGAGTATGCAGATATAATTATGAAAATGGTTTACTAAAGGCTCATTGATCAAGCCATATAGGAAAACAACTCAAATTTCATAGGGTGCTCTGAAAAAAAGCATGTCCGGTTCGAAATATGTTACCACATTTAAGCTTTCATCTAGAAACAAAAGTTGCTCTTATATGTTAGATCCAGAATCTGATATAGCCCCTATATTTGCCATTTTCAGATTAACTGCATTGAAGCCGGCGCTTTAAGATGGCCGATTCTTAAGGGGATATTCCCCGTATGCTATCCCTAAAGGTAGGTATTTAATATTCAGCTAGGCTGTATATACGCTAGTCGTTAAAGCAAACAGTGGGTACTTAAACCCCTTCAAGTAAAAAAGCAACAATTTGCCAAAGTTTTTAATTAAAAGATAAAATTAATGCAGTTTTTTTTATAGTTAATGATTTCTGTTTAAAACAAATGGTTTGTCATTTCTATTTATGTTATCTTTTAGACGGGTTTTTATACTTAAATGTTTTTTACAATAATTTTATACTCTCTTCGATGCAGTGACAAAAATGCTGAGCTAATCTAAAAGCTTATTCAACATAAATTTAAAGACACGCAATTTATACAATATTATGGAAAAAACTTGTGCCAAGCTTCAAGTTGATAGCTTGTTTCGTTCGGAACACGCAGAGAAAGAATAATGCATAAAAAATTTAAGTTTTCACATAAAAAAGTACTTTTGGCCATATCTCCTAACTATACATCCTGACACCTAAACATTTAAAGATTTCATACAAATCCCAAAAAAATCAAAATTTTATACGAAAAACTTCCTTTGGCCATATATCTTGAAAAATGCGCCCCAGATAGAAAAAAACGTTAATCCGTGAGCCCACCCAAAAATTTTTACATTTCAACCATTAGATTTAACTAAATCTATGGTTTTAATCCAGATCGAGGTCATAAATGAAAATACTCCAGCTTTTTTAATTGAGTTTTATTTTATTAACCCTAGACAGTCATCCTTCGTCAAAATGACGACGCTTAATTGTATTTTCAATCTAAACTGTATTTTGGTCGATTGGCAAATGGCAAATTTAAATTATTGTAATACAAAGATTTTATAAGATTTCGTTTAATATTATTACAAATGAATTGAATAAAAATTTAAACTAAATTTTGGTTCTCATTTTTGCTCATGATGCAATTCAAAGACCCTTGAAATAGACCGTAGTCAAAATGACGAAAAATTAGTGTACAAAAAATAAGAATGAATTTCCAGGGTTAAAGCCATAATTTCGATTTGGAATCGTCAATCTTCATCAGGGCCATCTACTAAACAAATATAAAACAAAATATCACATTTATTTATATTTCAACATTATCAAAATTTAACTGTGTAATAATTACATTGAATAACTTGAGAGTGAATTGCACTTTACTGTTTTATGACACCTTACTGACTAAAATGTTGACAAAATTTCCTATAGAAATAAAATCTTGCCAAAATTTTCTATAGAACTAAAATGTTGATAACTTTTGTATAGAAATTAAATTGTGACATAATTTTGTAAAGATATAAAATTTTGACAAAATTGTCTATAGAAATAAATCTTTGCAAAATTTTCTATAGAAATAAAATTTTGACAAAATTTTCTATAGAAATAAAATTTGGAGAAATTTTTCTATACCAAAAAATTTTGACAAATTTTCTATAAAAGTAAAATTTTGATAAATTTTCTATAGAAATAAAATGTTGAAAAATTTTTCTATAGAAATAAAATTTGGAGAAATATTTCTATAGAAATAACATTTTGACGAAATTTTCTATAGAAATAAAATTTTGACAAATTTTCTATAGAAATAAAATGTTGACAAAATTTTCTATAGAAATGAAATTTGGATAAATTTTTCTATAGAAACGAAATTTGGATAAATTTTTCTATAGAACTAAAATTTTGACAAACTTTTCTATAGAAATAAAATTTGGAGAAATTTTTCTATAGCAATAAAATTTTGACAAAATTTTCCATAGAAATAAAATTTTGACAAAATTTTCTATAGAAAAAAAAATTTTGACAAAATTTTCTATAGAAATAAAATTTGGAGAAATTTTTCTATTGAAATAAAATTTTGACAAAATTTTCCATAGAAATAAAATTTGGAGAAATTTTTCTATAGCAATAAAATTTTGACAAAATTTTCTATAGAAATAAAATATTGACAAAATTTTCTATAGAAATAAAATTTGGAGAAATTTTTCTGTTGAAATAAAATTTTGACAAAATTTTCTATAGAAATAAAATTTTCTATAGAAATAAAATTTGGAGACATTTTTCTATAGAAATAAAATGTTGACAAAATTTTCTATAGAAATAAAATTTTGACAAAATTTTCCATATAAATAAAAATTTGACAAAATTTTCTATAGAAATAAAATATTGACAAAATTTTCTATAGAAATAAAATTTGGAGAAATTTTTCTATTGAAATAAAATTTTGACAAAATTTTCCATAGAAATAAAATTTGGAGAAATTTTTCTATAGCAATAAAATTTTGACAAATTTTCTATAGAACTAAATTGTTGACAAAATTTTCTACATAGAAATAAAATTTGGAGAAATTTTTCTAAAGAAATAAAATTTTGACAAAATTTTCTTTAGAAATAAAATTTTGACACAATTTTCTATAGAAATAAAATATTCAAAAATTTTTTTATAGCAATAAAATTTTGACAAATTTTCTATAGAAATAAAATGTTGACAAAATTTGCTATAGAAATAAAATTTGGAGAAATTTTTCTATAGAACTAAAATTTTAACAAAATTTTCTATAGAAATAAGATTTTGACAAAATTTTCTATAGAAATAAAATTTTGACAAAATTTTCTATAGAAATAAGATATTGACAAAATTTTCTATAGAAATAAAATTTGGAGAAATTTTTCTATTGAAATAAAATTTGGACAAAATTTTCTATAGAAATAAAATTTAGAGAAATTTTTCTATAGCAATAAAATTTTGAGAAATCTTCTATAGAAATAAAATGTTGACAACATTTTCTATAGAAATAAAATTTGGAGAAATTTTTTTATAGAACTAAAATTTTTACAAAATTTTCTATAGAACTAAAATTTTGACAAAATTTTCTATAGAAATAAAATTGTGACAAAATTTTCTATAGAAATAAAATTTTGACAAAATTTTCTATAGAAATAAAATTTTGACACAATAGAAAAAAATTTTTGAGAAAATTTTCTATTGAACTAACATTTTGACAAAATTTTCTATAGAAATAAAATTTTGACAAAATTTTCTATAGAAATAAAATTTTGACAAAATTTTCTATAGAAATAAAATTTTGACAAAATTTTCTATAGAATAAAAATTTTGACAAAATTTTATATAGAAATAAAATATTGACAAAATTGTCTATAGAAATAAAATTTTGACAAAATTTTCTATAGAAATAAAATATTGACAAAATTTTCTATAGAAATAAAATTTTGACAAAATTTTCTATAGAAATAAAATTTGGAGAAATTTTTCTATTGAAATAAAATTTTGACAAAATTTTCCATAGAAATAAAATTTGGAGAAATTTGTCTATAGCAATAAAATTTTGACAAATTTTTTATAGAACTAAATTGTTGACAAAATTTTCTATATAGAAATAAAATTTGGAGAAATTTTTCTAAAGAAATAAAATTTTGACAAAATTTTCTTTAGAAATAAAATTTTGACACAATTTTCTATAGAAATAAAATATTCAAAAAGTTTTTTATAGCAATAAAATTTTGACTAATCTTCTATAGAAATAAAATGTTGACAAAATTTTCTATAGAAATAAAATTTGGAGAAATTTTTCTATAGAACTAAAATTTTAACAAAATTTTCTATAGAAATAAGATTTTGACAAAATTTTCTATAGAAATAAAATTTTGACAAAATTTTCTATAGAAATAAAATATTGACAAAATTTTCTATAGAAATAAAATTTGGAGAAATTTTTCTATTGAAATAAAATTTGGACAAAATTTTCTATAGAAATAAAATTTACAGAAATTTTTCTATAGCAATAAAATTTTGAGAAATCTTCTATAGAAATAAAATGTTGACAACATTTTCTATAGAAATAAAATTTGGAGAAATTTTTTTATAGAACTAAAATTTTTACAAAATTTTCTATAGAAATAAAATTTTGACAAAATTTTCTATAGAAATAAAATGTTGGCAAAATTTTCTAAAGAAATAAAATTTTGACAAAATTTTCTATAGAAATAAAATGTTGACAAAATTTTCTATAGAAATAAAATTTTGACAAAATTTTCTATAGAAATAAAATATTGACAAAATTTTCTATAGAAATAAAATTTGGAGAAATTTTTCTGTTGAAATAAAATTTTGACAAAATTTTCTATAGAAATAAAATTTGGAGAATTTTTTCTATAGCAATAAAATTTTGACAAATTTTCTATAGAAATAAAATGTTGACAAAATTTTCTATAGAAATGAAATTTGACAAAATTTTCTATAGAAATAAAAAATTTACAAAATTTTATACGAGAATTTTTTTCTATGGAGAAATTTTTCTATAGATATAAAACTTTGACAAAATTTTCTATAGAAATAAAATTTTGAAAAAAATTTCGAGAGAAATAAAATTTTGACAAAATTTTCAATAAAACTAAAATTATGACACAATAGAAAAAAAAATTTGAAAAAATTTTCTATTGAACTAAAATTTTGACAAAATTTTCTATAGAACTAAAATTTTGACAAAATTTTCTATATAAATAAAATATTGACAAAATTATCTATTGAAATAAAATGTTGACAAAATTGTCTATAGAAATAAAATTTCGATATATTACAAGGGGAATGACAAAATTATTATATTTCTATCCAATGGTGGATAGTGTAAAAATAATTAGTTTTAAAATTCACATATTTAATTCCTTCTACATACCTTAAAGGTCATATATGCACAAATGAATATGAATGGTTGGAAAAGAGGTTTTCTTAGGATTAAGATTGCAATCGAGTCAGGGAAGAGCATATGCATTTTACAACAAGCCTGCAAATTGAGGTGCCTATTTTGTTGTTGAACATTCATCAATGAGCCCATTCGATATGTAAGCCCATATTCCAAAGGATATATGAGTAGATTTGTATCTTTGGTGATTGTGAAGAAAAACATATAAAGATTGGGTTCACATGAAGACACACATATTTAAATATACCTACCTACAAATGAGCTATTTAGATTTACATCTGTAACGACTAATATCTATCAAAGAGCCTACAAATATTCCAAATTACTTACTTTTATCTTCGCTTGATTATCTCAATGGTTGATGAGTATGTTCCAAATTGAGTTAGTAAGATATGATTTGAACTGACATATGGGGATATTGGTAAACCATATAGGTTAGCCTATCGATTACACAAAAAAAGGTAAATTGTGCTCATATGTGTTTGCCAATTTTGCTTATAACATAAATTGTTTCTTATCTTATTGTTAAAAAGAAAAACTATACCATGGACCTAAAAGATATTGATGCATTTGAAAAGTTTTATCTTCTGGAATTTGATCATAGGATTGACTTCACCATAGTGTAAAATTGTAAGATCATTGACTATTCCCCTCAAAAGAAAATATTTATCGCGAATAAATCGTTATTATGAGTAGACATCCTTACACGTGCTTTATATGACAGTACCAATTCTTCGAAACGACCGAAATTGTTGAGTGCTTGGTTTTCCGAGCCACAAATGTCACAATTTTGTTAGTTGATGTTGCCAACTAGGTGCAAGTGGTCCTCATCAGCAAAGATAATTTTTCGATGCAAGGAAGGAATTTTAATGTTTTCGATGCGTTGTTTAAACATATTTTTATACTCTCCACCATAGGATTTCTAACACATCGAACTATTGCACTAAGACCCCATAAAGTATATATACTCTTGAAATTCTAAGTCGATCTAGCCTCGTCCATCCGTCCGTCTGTTGAAATCATGGTAACTTCCGAACGAATTGAGCTATCGACTCGAAACTTGGCACAAATAGTTGCTATTGATGTAGGTCAGATGGTATTACAAATAGGCCATATCGGACCACTTTTACGTATAGCCCATATAAACCGACCCCTAGATTTGGCTTGCGGAGCCTCTTGGAGTAGCAAAATTCATCCGATCCGATTGAAATTTGGTACGTGGTGTTAGTATATGATCTCTAAACACCATGCAAAAATTGGTCCATATCGGTTCATAATTATATATAACCCTCATATATACCGGTCCCCAAATTTGACCTCCGGAGCTTCTTGGAGGAGCAAAATTCATCCGATCCGGTTGAAATTTGGTACGTGGTGTTAGCATATGGTCTCCAAAAGCAATGCCAAAATTAGTCCATATGGGTTCATAATCATATATAGCCCCCATATAAATCGATCTCCAGATTTGACCTCCGGAGCCTCTTGTAGGAGCAAAATTCATCCGATACCGGTGAAATATGGTACAGGGTGTTAGTATATGGTCTCTAACAGCAATGCCAAAATTGGTCCATGTCGGTCCATAATTATATATTCCCCATATAAACCGATCCCCAGATTTGACCTCCGGAAATTCATCCGATCCGATTGAAATTTTACTTACCATGTAAAAATTAGTCCATATCGGTCCATAATTATATATAGCCCCCGATACGGTTGAAATTTGGTACATTGTGCAAGTATATGGCCGCTAACAATCACACGCAAAGAAAAAAAAAACATTTGGAAAACGTGTACCGAAAACGTTTTCCTTTTGTTAGAGTTTTTTGAATTGCTTCGAAAATTTTAAACTTTTATCACCAAAAAAATTCGTTTGTTACAAAATTTTTATTTTTTCAATAAAAAAGTTATTTTTGAAACAACAACACAGGCCATTTCGTTTATATCAAACACTGTTTTTTTCTGACATTAGGTCTTTAATAAGACACATTTTACAGATCAAAATTTAATGTAGTACATTGTAATGTTGAACATTTTTTCGGAATCTACCGAACATATCTGGAATATATGTAAAAAAAAAAAACTTTGGTCGCAGCAAGGATCGAACCCACGACCCTTGGCATGCAAGTCGGACTGAGCAACCACTACTCCACGGTGCCAAACTAAATGTTTGTTTCTGTTTAATAAACTTTGTTTATTCGGTTCGTGGGCGCCGCAAGCTATGCTATATAAATATAACTTATATGGATAATTATCTATTGATGACCATAACAGGTACATAGCTCAGTGGTTAGTGTGTTGGCTTACAAAGTGAATGGTCCGCGGTTCGATTCTCCGTCCAGGCGAAAAGTAAAAAAAATTTTAAAATTTATAAAATCGTATAATTTCTTCTACATTGTTGGTATTACAGGAAAAGGCGTTAAGAACTAAAAAACCTCGTGGATGTGAGAAAGATGTGAGGGAAAATGCAATTAGCAAGAAAACAATGTTTTTTTTTGAGTTAGTCTTTATGAAATGGTTTTTACATCCTGGAAAAGAATAAACGTTTATCACAAAAAGTATATACTTTTCTTCCAAATACACATCCTTACAGCGAAATGCAAATGAGAAACGAACTTTGTTTGTGTAAAATTTCGTTTGGGAGGAAAGAATTATTTTTTTGTGTGCATGGCAAACGTGATCCATATCGGTCTATAGTTACACGCAGAGAAGAAACATGCTTGTCACAATCATGTTCGAAGAGCAAAATAATATGATAGGAACTATTTTTGCGGCGACCATATAACATTTTCACCTGCAACCATGTTGGCTCAGAAAACTAAAATTGTCCTCATCTAAAATGTTATTATATTGATAAAAAGAATTTTGTTTGAATCAAAATACAACGGTCACGATCTAAAATTTTATGGTATTCGTCAAAAATGTTTTTCTTCCAGTTAAAAGAACATGGTCACAACCTAAACTGTTTTGATCTTTATGAAACAGCTTTTTTCGTCGTCGAAAAAAGCATGCCACTTGATAAAAGAAAACACAAATTTAACTTTATTTATTTGCTTCTATTTATTTATTTATAAAATAATTCATTGTTTATTTGTATTTATATTATCTTCAATTTCAACAATAAGTAATTATTCCATATTTACTTCGTGCCCATCAAATGTACCAACGCAAATAAAAACAAGTAAGCAGCGTCTAAAGTCGGGCGGGGCCGACTATATTATACCCTTCACCCCTATGTAGGCCAAAATTTGTGTTACCATCTCAACTACTTCAAATTTGCTTGAAGCTATATAAAGGAGACAATTTTTTACTTCTACAAAATCTTTATAATTAAAATTTAAATCGGCTAACGCTATCCAGTTAATTGGAGGAAATTTCCATTGAAAACGGGTCTAAAATGTGTAACAGTCTACCATATTTCCCCAACTCTGGTGTACGTATATATGGGAGCTATATATAATCTGAACCGATTTTGACTAAATTTGACATGTATAGTTAGAATTATAATTCTGCTATCTATGCGAAATTTCACGTAAATGTCCCCCTGGTCATATGAGTGCAAATCGGACGGAAGATATATATACTGGAGCCATATCTAAATCTGAAACGATTTCAACCAAATTTGGCACAATTACCGATACTACTAAATGTACTCATTGTGGGAAATTTGAAGCAAATCACGGCAAAACCCTGGATTTTGAGCCCATATAAGTTCAAATCGGACGAAAGATATATATGGGAGCTATATCTAAATCTGAATCGATTTTGACCATATTTGACACATACAATAGTATCGTTAATGTACAGCTTGTGCAAAATTTGAAGTAAGTCAGGGCAAAACTCTGGCTTTTGAGACCATATAAGTCCAAATCGGACGAAATATATATATATGTGAGCTATATCTAAATCTGAACCGATTTTAACAAAATTTGACACACAACGATACTATTAAACGTACCCTTGTGGAAAATTTGAAGCAAATCACGGCAAAACTCAGGCTTTTGTGGTCATATAAGTTCAAATCGGACGAAAGATATATATGGGACCTATATCTAAATTTGAACCGATTTCAATCAAATTTACCAAACATTGGTAGAATGTCAATTCTACCCTCTGTGCAAAATTTCACGAAGATCGGTAGTAAACTTTGGCCTCTGTGGTCATATGAGTCTAGATCGGACTAAAGATATATATGGGAGCTATATCTAAATCTGAACCGATTTGGCTGATATTTTGCAGGATTTTCGAGATTCATAAAATGTTTGGATGTACGGTATTTCAAGAAAATCGGTTAATAAACACGTTAACTATGACCAAATCGGGGATAAATATATATGGCAGCTATATCTAAATCTGAACCGATTTTTTCCAAAACCAATAGCGATTGTCTCTGTCCCAAGAAACGGCCCTATGCCAAATTTGAGGACGATCGGACTTAAATTGCGAGCTGTACTCTTATGTACCCTCCATCGTGGAGGGTACATAAGATTCGGTCTGGCCGAAATTACGGCCGTATATACTTGTTTACATTTAACATTGCGATGCGTCCCTGAACATTTTCCGATCAAAAATCATAGCTACCGTGTGATTCAAAATTACAATTACCTATCCTATTCTAATTTCATATAACGCGATAAACATGCTGAAGGCAACCATTAAGGTAAATGAACAAAATACCATAAGTCATATATGACTAATTTTGAAACACACATGAAGATAATTTATCTTGTTTTGTAATCTATAGGCTAACCTACATGGTTTACCAATATCCCCCTATGCTAGACTAAATTGTATCTTAATGAAGCAATTTGGAATACACATATATATCATTAAGAAAACCAACTAAAGTTAAAGTAGCTAATTTCAAGAATATATACAGCGTTTACTTGATTTTAATCGAAACAGATGAATATCTAAAGTCCATATTTGTTAAATGTCTCTATTTAAGGATGTGTTCTACATATGATCCTAAACATAACATAGTCTTAAAAATCAAGATAAGAATGAACTCATTTCGAAATCTATGGCACTTTTTTTTTTTTTTTGAATGGGTACTATTTTAATCCGGGTAACTGGTATAGCTGAAGTAGGGAGATCATCTGTGGCCTTTTGTTACATTGCACTGATTGCAATCTTAATACTTGGTAAATACCTGTCTTATCATATATGATCAAATCCTCATCTATGCATATGTATATGATCCTTCAGGAATTCATATGGGCGGCACATACATCGTTAGGGACATATGAAGACATTCCCCTTGCACTTTTGTTTCTTTGTTTTTTTTTCAGATGCTCTATTTTACCTTCTTAAAATGACCTTTTTTGGGTTCAAAGAACTTGAAACAGATTAGAATATGTTTGTGTGCAACAATAAACTAAAAAGTGTAGGGGATGGACTTTAATGGTTTGGTATAATATTGAATATTTATATGGATTTTTTTATTTTAATATTTTATAAACATTTTAATACCATTGGTATGTAAGTTTTACCGAACATGCTCTTTACTACTATTGGATGCGGGAATTCTAATGGAGTTATGGCCAATTTCTCATCTTCCGATTAATACTTAAAAGGAGGATATACCACCGGTTTGTAAAATTTTTGTAATGGATCAGATGTTTTATCGACACGATAAACAGTAACAAGACATTGAGAAACCTGCCCTTAGTATGTTAAATTTCCAAGCCTATTTAATGATGGCTCTGTGAACGTCTATTGTAATCTTCAGCCTAAAAGTATGCTAAGATTTAGTAAACATTTTCTTAATGTAAGTGTATATGTTTAATGTCATGTGTTAAACTATGTTTAACGAAAATGTAATTATAATATACAGCTGATATAAAACGTCTAAAAACATGAAGTGTATTTAAATGAATTTTAAATTTGTATTACTTTTCCTATATAAAAAAACTGTTTCTTATCAACATGTAAATATAAAGCAATTATTTTATACGCTATGGGAGCTCCTTTTTCGTGCAAGTGGATAAAATATATCCCATATATGAGAAAGCTACTCAAATTACATCGCTTACCGCTGAATGTAATCAATCATGGCTTCCCCATTCTATGCTCACCAATATTAGTCATTCCCATAAAAGAGAGTCTAGCGGTAAGACATCCTAAGCGACTAACAATAAACCCAACTTGGAATTCTGAAAAACATTTTTATACCCTCCAACATAGGATGGGGGGTATATTAACTTTGCCATTCCGTTTGTAACACATCGAAATATTGCTCTAAGCCCCATAAAGTACACACAAAAAAATTTTTTTCTGATTCAATCACGAAATTAATTGATCTAATTAATTTTTTAATTGAAATGTCTTCAATCACGAAAATGATAGTATCAATCACAGCTTTAATTGGGCATAGAAAAAATTCTTGATTAAAAAATTAATTGATTTCATTACCAAATATCAATTAATTTTTTAATTGATTCAATTAAAAATTTAATTGATGTTGATTGCAAAACTCAATTAATTTATTAATTAAAAAAGGTAACTATTTTCAATTACATTCTGAATTGGCTTAGAATTTTTATTTGGATTAACAATTGATTGTTTGAAAAAAAAAATTAATTAAAAATTTAAAAAAAATGTTCATCGTTTTTTTAACTGACTTAGTCTTCCGAATTTGATTAAAAGTTAATTGTATCAATTAACTTTTTAATTAAAAATGTTAAAATTTTCAATCATTGACTTAATTAACTTAATGTTTCTATCTTGATTAAAAAGTTAATTGTACCAATTAATTTATTAATTGAAAAAAAATTTCAACTTCAATTAACTTTTTAATTGGAAATATTTTGGTGATATTTTTTTCTGTGTATATATATTCTGGGTCGTGGTGAAATTCCGAGTCGATCTAAGCATGTTCGTCCGTCCGTCCGTCCGTCTGTTGAAATCACGCTAACTTCCGAACGAAACAAGCTATCGACTTGAAACATGGCACAAGTAGTTGTTATTGACGTAGGTCGGATGGTAGTGAAATGGGCCATATCGGTCCACTTTTACGTATAGCGCCCATATAAACGGACCCTCAGATTTGGCTTGCGGAGACTCTAACAGAATCATATTTCATCCGATCCGACTGAAATTTGGTACATGGTGTTGGTCTATTGTCTCTAACAACCATGCAAAAATTGGTCCACATCGGTCCATAATTATATATAGCCCCCATATAAGCCGATCCCCAGATATGGCTTGCGGAGAAGCAAATTTCATCCGATCCAGCTGAAATATGGTACATGTAAATGGTGTATGGTCTCTAACAACCATGCAAAAATTGGTCCACATCGGTCCATAATTATATATAGCCCCCATAAAAACCGATCCCCAAATTTGGCTTGCGGAGCCTCAAAGAGAAGCAAATTTCATCCGATCTTGATGAAATTTGGTACATGATGTTGGTATATGGTCTCTAACAAACATGCCAAAATTGGTCCACATGGGTCCATAATTATATATACGCCCCATATAAACCGATCCCCAGATTTGGCTTGCGGAGCCTCTTGGAAGACCAAAATTCATCTGATTCAGTTGAAATTTGGTACGTGGTGTTAATATATAGCCTCAAACACCAATGCAAAAAGTGGTCGAAATCGGTCCATAATTATATACAGCCCCCATATAAACTTATCCCCAGATTTGACCTCCGGTGCCTTTTGGAGAAGCAAAATTCATCCGATCTGGTTGAAATTTGGTACGTGGTGGTAGTATATGATATTTAACAACCATGCCAAATGTTGTCCATAACAGTCCATAATTATATATAGCCCCCATATAAACCAATCCAGAGATTTGGTGAAATTTGCTCCTCCAAGAGGCTCCAATCTAGGAGGAGCAAATTTCATCCGAGTCAGATGACTGTAATTTAAAGAAATTTGGTACATTGTGCTAGTTTATGGCCGTTAACAGCCATGCCTAACTAGGTCCATATCGGTCTATAGTTATATATAGCCCTCAGATAAATCGATCCCCAATCACACAAAATTGGTCCATATCAAGTTCATAATTCTATATAGCCCCCATATAAGCGACCCCCATATTTCAATTCTGGCTCTCTACGTACCGTGCAAAAGTCCATGTCGATTCGTAATTATTTGTAGACTTACCTATACATAATGTTTTTGTCTAATATATACCACGAATGGACTAACTCACAATTTAGAAAATTATGTTAAGAAGTTTTAAGATACCACAACCCAAGTAATTCGTTTGTGGATGACAGTCTCTCGTAGAAGTTTCTACGCAATTCATGGTGGAGTGTACATAAGATTCGGCCTGGTCGAACTTACGGCCGTATATACTTGTTTTTAATGAATTCCAAGTGAAGACCTAAAGCATAAAGATGACTGTAATTTAAAGATTTTTTAAGAAGTAACGCTCCAAATTGTCAACTTCTTCAAAAGAGGAAAATCCCCAAACCTAGGTTGCGTATGACTGTATTGCACGATAAAATGTTTGATACACATTCCAATTTTTTGAAGACGTCATTGATGTACCAGGCGAAAAGGATTGGGGCAGTAAGAACCCCTGTTTAATTCCAGAGTCTGATTAAAAATTGTCAGAGGGGTATTCGCCATATTGACAAAAGCTGCTTTGAAATCTACAAAGAAAGCCTATGTTTCCTTGCGTTGTTTGAATCTCAGGTTAACAATCGATGCTAAATTACATATGTTATCAACTTCTTGTAAATTTGTAAACTTTATCACGAATGCGCCTATCTTAAACCTCGAAATTCGTAAAAAATGACAAAAAGCGAAAATTCAATTTTTTGATACTGATTACAATTTCAACCTTGGAAAGTTCTCAGTTTTTGTATTGTTCATTAGTTTTAATGTAAATAATAGGATTCACTCAACTAAAATAATATAAGCAAGTATTAAGTATTAATAAGTATTAAGAGGATCATACCCGTTACAATAAATCCAAAATTTTATATTTTAACCACATTTAAATTATATTACTATTATATATTATTTATCATATTAATCAGCGATGGCTTCCCTTCATTATGTCAAAGATTATAGATGATACAATTGTAAATACATTCCTGCTTACAAACGAAAATTTCCATTAAATCATAGCATACATTCAGGCTGAAGAAATATTGCAATATACATACCCGGAGTCATTATTACATAGTGTAGGAATTTTAATACGATAGCTCTATTAGATTTCCCCATGCAATACCAATGGTATTACAATGTTTATGAAATATATAGAAATAAACAAATTTTCATAAAAATATTCGATATCATAACTAAACCCAAAAACATTCCCTACACTTTTAGTTTGCTATTACATACCAAAACTAATTTGTCCCAAAATCTTTGGAGTAAAGAAAAATATCATGTGAAGAAGCTACAATAGAGTATCTGAAAAGAAAAACAAAAGTACAAGATGTCTCTTATGTCCCTATCTATTGTATGTATGTGCCGCCCATATGAATCCCTGAAGGATCATATACATATTCATAGATGAGGATTTGATCATGGGTGATAAGACAGGTATTCACTAAGTATGTTATTAAGATTGCAATCAGTGCAATGCAACAAAGGGCACAAATGATGTTGCTACTTCATTTTGTACCTTACCCGGGATTAAAATAATATCCATTCAAAAAGAATGTTGTATGTGATTCTTATCATATGAGTATTGTTACAAAAACATGCTCTCTTTAGAATCATATGTAGAACATATCCTAAAGTATAGACACTAGGACAAAAGTGAATTTTCGATATACATCTGTTTCGATTTAAATCAAGTAAATGGGCTGTGAATATCCAAAATTAGTTGATTTTACTTTTACTTGACTATCTAAAAGGTTGATGAATATGTTTCGAATTGACTCATTAAGATATGATTTAGACTAACATAGGAGGATATTGGTAAACCATATGGATTCGCCTGTAGATTCAAAAAAAAGATAAATTATCCTCATATGAGTTACAAAATTAGTGATATGACTTGTGTTGTGCGTTTATTTTCAAGACTAATACACATGATGAGGTTTCATATTCTAGATCGAGATTTTGTTGCATTAATTATGTTGTTTGTTTGCTAAAATTAGTACACAGAAAAAAGTGAATATTTGAATCAAATACAAAAATTGTGAATTCAATTATTTTTGTATTTGATTTTCAGCTTATGACGAAAATTGTAAACCCAATTCCCCAAATTGTAATTTCGTTGTAAAATTATTTTCAAATGATGGGGTATTTGTATTGAGTAGAAACCTAATTGGAATTTGGCATGACATTCAAATGAGATAGTAATCAATCTAAATACATTTGTACTTGAATCATATGCTGCTTTTCAATTACAGTCGTAATTGAACTGAGTTAAATGTTTATTAAATTTTGTGCGGTAAATCAATTAAAATCGTAATTAAGTTTAATACGATGGTAATCAATTTAGTACTGTAAGCCAATTACTTCTGTATTGAGTTCAAGTGACGAAGTAATTGGTGTTCCCATTTCATTCAATTACTGTGGTATTTGATTTAAGTATATAGGTTATTAAATTCCCATAAAAATTTTTATGAATAAATACACTGAGAAATGTTTTTTTTTTTTTTTGGTTTTTATTAAGATTAAGTTTTATTTTACAAACACATATAAGTGAAATGAATAATATAAAATAATACAGATTTATATAAAATATGGACGAGTTGAAGAAAAAAGCAATATGAATATTTGTGTTAAATCTATAACACTAAAAATATTAAAAAACTTATAAATGGTAATTCAGAATAAAACAATAAACATAGTTTTTTGTAAAAATTTTTTGTATAGATAAGAAATACGTATAATTCATATAGCAGTTAAAAATTGAAATGGTTTCAGATAATGTGTTGGTAAATGAAACAATTTAAGTTAAACAGTCAAGTGTTAAAATTTAATTTTTTTATAACGGAAACTTTTTCTAATTTTTCTTTTTAGGCATGTCATAAAAAAGGTCTTGAATGAAGTTATAAAAAATATCTGATTCTTCGGGATATTGTAAATTAAAGACATAACATATTTTAAATATAGTTCCTACAAATGCAAAAGATATTATATGTCTTCCTTATTTTGCACCCATTTTCATCAGAGTTTAGCCTTTGATGCAAAGTCCAGAATATTGCAAATTGTTTCGATTCTGAAATCATAAGATTGCTTATTTACATAAGTATCGACTATAAAATAATACAAACCTTGATTTGAAGATGTATCCCCGTCATCGAATTTCTTAAGTAAAGTAGAGTTCGGCAAAATGTGAACAATTTATTTTCCAAAGATGTCCATGTAATTTTAATATCTTTTGCCAAAGGAAATTTTAAAGCAAAATCAATATCAATCTGAAGATAAAAATAAATATAAATTTATTAATAATCATATATTTAGGTGCAAATCGGACGAAAGATATATATGGGAGCTATATCTAAATCTGAACCGATTTGGCTAATATTCTGCATATTTTACGAGAGTCCCAAAACACGTGGCTGTCCGAAATTTTAAGAAAATAAATTGATAAATACGTCAATTATGACCACATCGGTGGCAAATATATATGGCAGCTATATCTAAATCTGAACCGATTTTTTCCAAAACAATAGTGATTGTCTTTGAGCCAAAGTACAACTCTGTGCTAAATTTGAGGATTATTGAACTTAAACTGCGAGCTGTACTTCGCACAGAAAATTACATATACAGATAGACAGACAGACGGACATCGCTAAATCGACTTGGAATTTAATTCTAAGACTATCCGAATACTAAACGATGGGTCTCAGACTTTTCCTTCTTGGCGTTACATACAAATGCACAAACGTATTATACCCGGTACCACAGTAGTGGTGAAGGGTATAAATAGAAAGAATGTAATTATATGTATATTCCAAAGCTTTTTCGCAAGTTTTATAATGGTCCAACTCAGGATGTGTGTAACATAAGTTTATACATATTTTATTAAAGTTGTCTGCGAATTTTGAAAATTTTACGAACGACTTTTTTACGAATACACAAAATATATACTAAATATATTATATTAACTTTCCATCGTAAGAATTTAGTGCTGTGAAACATTCGTGATTCGTCGTGATTCCGACTAATAATCGAAGTCACGAGAATTCTCGTGAGTCTAAAAATTATTAACCGTCTTTAAGAGTTCTGTTTGCGTGAACGTACATCAGTATTTCGTAAATATGCTTGAGAGAGAAAGAGTTCCTCTAACACGTCACACGTTAGACTCACAATGAAAATGTTCCTTTTCACTAAGAGAATTCTTTGAATGTAGTTTCCAAAAAAATGCGTTTGGCCAAAAACACTAGTATTTAGATAAAGGTACTTACCTGCGAGAAAAATAAAATATGATGCGCCAAAAATGTTGTTAATGTAAACATTTCGACTCGCGGTACCGATACCACGGTTTATTTGCGGGTAAATTCGACCATGTATGTTACTTACGAAGTTTCTTAATAATAACAAGTATATACGGCCGTAAGTTCGGCCAGGCCGAAACTTATATACCCTCCATCATGGATTGCGTAGAAACTTCTTCTAAACACTGCATTCCACAATCGAATTACTTAAGTTGTGGTAACGCTTGCCGATGGCAAGGTATCTTAACACCTTCTAACATCATCTTCTAAATTGTATGTAAGTCCATACGTGGTATATATTAAATCAGAAAAGATCGATCCAATACGTATATAATTCAGTTTGACAAAGTAGACATAAAATTTTGACAAAATTTACTACAGAAATAAAATTATATCAAAATTTTCTACAGAAATAAAATTATATCAAAATTTTCTACAGAAATAAAATTTTCACAAAATTTTCTATAGAAATAAAAATTTTCACAAAATTTTCTATAGAAAGAAAATTTTGACAAGAATTTCTACAGCAATAAAATTTTAACAAAATTTTCTATAGAAATATTTTGACAAAATTGTCTATAGAAATAAAATCTTGGTAGATTATTTTTTGGTTCGAGTGGCAACCTGATTATGAACGGAATAAAATTTTCTATAGAAATCAAATTTTAGCAATGATGAAAATTTTATTATGAACGGAATAAAATTTTAACAAAATTTTCTCTAGAAATAGAATTTTGACAAAATTTTCTATAGAAATAAAATTTTGGTAGATTATTTTTGGCTCTAGTGGCAACCATGATTATAAACCGATATGGACCAATTTTTGTGTGATTGGACCAATTTTGGTATGGTCCTTAGCGACCATATACTAACACTACGTTCCTAATTTGAACCGGATCGGATGAATTTGCTCCTCCAAGAGGCTCCGGAGGCCAAATCTGGAGAACGTTTTATATGGGGCCTATATATAATTATGGACGGTTATGGACCAATTCTGGCACGCTTGTTAAAGATCATATACTAACACCATGTTCCAAATTACAACCGGATCGGATGAAATTTGCTTCTCTTGGAGACTTCGCAAGCCAAATCTGGGGATCGGTTTATATGGGGGGCTATATATAATTATGGACCGATGTGGACCTATTTTTGCATGATTGTTAGAGACTATATACCAACATCATGTACCAAATTTCAGCCGGATCGGATGAAATTTTCTTCTCTTTTAGGCTCCGCAAGCCAAATCTGGGGATCGGTTTATATGGGGGCTATATATAATTAAAGACCGATATGGACCAATTTTTGCATGGTTGTTAGAGACCATATACCAACATCATGTACCAAATTTCAGCCGGATCGGATGAAATTTTCTTCTCTTTTAGGCTCCGCAAGCCAAATCTGGGGATCGGTTTATATGGGGGCTATATATAATTATGGACCGATGTGGACCAATTTTTGCATGGTTGTTAGAGACCCTATACCAACACCATGTACCAAATTTCACCCCGATCGGATGAAATATGTTTCTGTTAGAGGCTCCACAAGCCAAATCTGACGGTCCTTTTATATGGGGGCTATACGTAAAAGTGGACCGATATGGCCCATTTTCAATACCATCCGACCTACATCGATAACAACTACTTGTGCCAAGTTTCAAGTCGATAGCGTGTTTCGTTCGGAAGTTAGGGTGATTTCAACAGACGGACGGACGGACATGCTTAGATCGACTCAGAATTTCACCACGACCCAGAATATATATACTTTATGGGGTCTTTGAGCAATATTTTGATGTGTTACAAACGGAATGACAAAGTTAATATACCCCCATCCTATGATGGAGGGTATAAAAATCGTATTTCATATAATTTTTTCAGTCAATTATGCCAATAATTGATCTTTATTTTGCTTCAGTTTTTTCTGTGTATTGTTGCTTTCAATGGTGTTAACATCTCCGAACTTAATGTTATCATTTTTATAACCTCCACCATAGTACACCATATTTGTCACTTCAACGCATAGATATATTGGTCTCACACCCCATAATATATATACTCTTGGTCGTGGCGAAACATATATATATTCTTGGAAAGGCGACTAACTTCCAAACGAAACAAGCTATCGATAAGAAGTTATTACAAATGGGTAATATCGGACGACTTTTAGGTATAGCCCACATACTAATCGATCCTTAGATTTGAATTGTGGAGTCCCCTGGGAGAAGCAAATTTCATCCGATATGAATGAAATTTAGTACGCGATGTCAATATTCTAAACTTTGTATAAGGAGATGTAATTTATGTGAATCAGATGGTATTGCAAATGGACCATATCGGCTCACTTTTAGGTATGGCCTCCATATAAACAGACCACGAGAATTTGACTTATGGATCCTCTTGAAAGAGCAAATTTCATCCAATCTGGTAGAAATTTGAAGGTGTATTATAAACTTGCATGGTTATAGAGGTCAAACATGCAAAAATTGGTCGCTATCGGTCTATAAATACCCAGCAAAACAAAAATTGCAGTGGTTCAAAAGGCACAATTTTAAAAGCACTTCCAACAATGTCCTCCCAAAGATGTTCTTTTAAATACAGAGAAAGTTCTTTCAATTAAATTTTTTATAAGACGCTTGTTTTATATTTTTAGTGGGTAATTTTACCTTGTTTACTTCAAATAGGTTAAAAATAAAGTAAGAATTAATAAAATGATACAAATTATTAAAATTTTGTCGAAAAAAGGGCTAAATTCATTCTAGAAAAATTGCAATTTTTTGAAAATATTTGAAGTCAAACAAATCATAAAAAATTATAAAAATTTAATTATTTAGCAAAATATTATAAAATCACATTCAAACTACTGAATTCGAATCACACCTTAAGCAGTGATGTAAATTCATTGCAAAGGATGTTGAAATGGTAGACATCCGTTCTATGACAAGCCCATGACAAATTCATCGCTTCTGCGCAACTTTGCACGACTTCGGAATCCAAAAAGAACATATTCACAATTTTTTTTGGCTACGTATTTTTTTATGGGTAGCCATCAAATAAAGCGATCACCAGTTTTGACTAGATTTGCCTCTTGGAGAAGTAAATTTTATCCGATCAGGTTGGAATTTGGTACGCGATGTTAGTAAATGCCCTCTAACAACCTTGCAAAAATTGGTCCCTATCGGTATATAATTATATAGAGCCCCCATATAAACCGATCCCTAGATTTGACCTTTGGAAAATCTTAAAAAAGTAAAATTATTTATAGACTCCTCTATAAAAACCGATCAAGAACTAAAGAGTCTAATATAGCTATTTATTCTGATCTTTTATCTAACGTAGACGACAAATGGACTAATTTAAAATTTAGAAGTCAATACACAATCTATCGTGTAGGGTACACAAGATTCGGCCTGGCCAAACTTTCGGCTTTATATATTTTTTTGCGACAGTTAGCTGTCCAAAATTTAATTTTTCACCACAAATGGTCATTTAACGTAAATTTTTTAGACAGTTCCAAAAGAACTTAATCGGAAATGAAAAAACAAGTATATACGGCCGTATGTTCGGCCAGGCCGAAGCTTATGTACCCTCCACCATGGATTGCGTAAAAACTTCTTCTAAACACTGCCATCCACAATCGAATTACGTGAGTTGCGGTAACGCTTACCGATAGCAAGGTATTTTAAAACCTCCTAACACCTTCTTCTAAATTGTAAGTAAGTCCATACGTGGTATATCTTATATCAAAAAAGACCGATTAAATACGTATGTAATTCAGTTTGAAAAAATTTTCTATAGAAATAGAATTTTGAAAAAATTTTCTATAGAAATGAAATTTTAATAAAATTTTCTATAGAAATAAAATGTTAACAAAATTTTCTATAGAAATAAAATTTTGGTAGATAATTTTTGGCTCGAGTGGCAACCATGATTATGAACCGATATGGACCAATTTTGGTATGGTTATTAGCGGCCATATACTAACACCACGTTCCAAATTTGAACCGGATCGGATGAATTTTGCTCTTCCAAGAGGCTCCGGAGGTCAAATCTGGAGAACGGTTTATATGGGGGCTATATATAATTATCGACCGATATGGACCAATTCTGGCACGATTGTTAGAGACCATATACCAAAACCATGTACCATGCCGGATCGGATAAAATTTGCTTCTGTTTGAGGCTCCGCAAGCCAAATCTGGGGATCGGTTCATATGGGGCCTATATATAATTATGAAGCGATGTGGACCAATTTTTGCATGGTTGTTTGAGACCATACACCAACGACATGTACCAAATTTCAGCCGGATCGGATGAAATTTGCTTCTCTTTGAGGCTCCGCAAGCCAAATCTGGGGATCGATTTATATGGGGGCTATATATAATTATGGAGCGATGTGGACCAATTTTTGCATGGTTGTTCGAGACCATACACCAACGACATGTACCAAATTTCATCAAGATCGGATGAAATTTGCTTCTCTTTGAGGCTCCGCAAGCCAAATCTGGGGATCGATTTATATGGGGGCTATATATAATTATGGACCGATGTTGACCAATTTTTGCATGGTTGTTAGAGACCATATATATATATATTATATGGGGGCTATATATAATTATGGACCGATGTTGACCAATTTTTGCATGGTTGTTAGAGACCATATACCAAAACCATGTACCAAATTTCAGCCGGATCGGATGAAATATGCTTCTGTTAGGGGCTCCACAAGCCAAATCTGGGCATCGGTTTATATGGGGGATATATATAATTGTGGACCGATGTTGACCAATTTTTGCATGGTTGTTAGAGACCATATACCCACACCATGTACCAAATTTCAGCCGGATCGGATGAAATATGCTTCTGTTAGAGGCTTCACAAGCCAAATCTGAGGGTCCCTTTATATGGGGGCTATACGTAAAAGTGGACCGATATGGCCCATTTGCAATACCATCCGACCTACGTCAATAGCAACTACTTGTACCAAGTTTCAAGTCGATAGCTTGTTTCGTTCGGAAGTTAGCGTGATTTCAACAGACGGACGGATGGACGGACATGCTTAGATCGACTCAGAATTTCACCACGACCCAGAATATATATACTTTATGGGGTCTTAGAGCAATATTTCGATGTGTTACAAACGGAATAACAAAGTTAATATACCCCCCATCCTATGGTGGAGGGTATAAAAATGGATTCCGAAGGTATTTTATTTTTCCTGAGAACTAAATTTAGAACTCCTTAATATGTTTAAAACTAAATGTTAGTAGAACAACTTCTATCTTTTAAGATGAAATGGATGAAACAAGAGCCCTTCGTTTCAGTCTAATATTGAATCAACAGACATTTGAATTGACTTCACAAGATGAACGTGCTGCATAGCGTAGAAATCCGAGAAAGTCAAGTGAGTCTCGATATATTTTCGGAAAGGTGATTAAAATGGAATAACTTTCATAAAACCCTCACGAGGAACTATTGCATAATGTTATTGGACTGACTGATCGATGAAATCGATCGTGCGAATTTGAAGGAAAATTTGCTGTATCACCAATTTAATGCACTGCTACATTTTAGTGAAAACAATGGTCAAGCACCATGAATTTGTCTCCGAGTTGTGCACAATATTCTGCCGAAGCATCCAGCGACTTTTTCCTATCCCATAGAATTCTTGCTAGGAAGAAGGAAAGGAGAAATCGTACTACAAAACTAATATAGAATATGAATTTTTATCAACCTTTCGAGGAACAATACAACTTTTGACAAAACCAAAATTAGTTATATTATATCAAGATCTAAAAGAGGAAACCTGATCATGTGTATTACCATTAAAAGAAAACGAACAAGTTAAATAGATATCTTTAATTTTTTAAACTCATATGAGGATAATTTAATTTATCTGTTTTTGCAATCTATAGGCTAACCCATATGGTTTACCAATATCCACCTATGTCAGTCAAAATCATATCTTAATGATTCGATTAGGAACATACTCAACAACCATTAAGATAACCAACTAAAGTTTTAAATACCCAATTTCAAATATGTCTAGGCCAGCTAATATAGATATTAATCGAAACAGATGAAAATCTAAAATACACTTTTGCTAAAATACATATTTATGCATTTGCTCTTCACATGATCTCAGATTTCTTATGTTTTCTCAAAAATTTTGCCAGAGATAAGAATCAGGCCATATGTAAATCTTACAACTTGGATATTTTAACAATTCAGGTAGCAGTAGTAATTCTTTTATTTTTTTGGCCTTTTGTAAAATCAATATATTCTAGTTACACGAAACTGATTGCCATCTTAATGCTTGGTAAGACCTGCCTTATCACCTATCATCATCAAATCCTCTTTGATCCATATATGATCCTTCATGCATTCATGTGAGCACATTCGTGTAGGTGAAGAAATTCATCTTGAAAATGTTCTTTGTTTTTGGAGTTGAAAATTTGTTTGTTGTACTTTAGCTTCTGTGCATGGTCTATTTTTGGATTTTAATGAAGAGACGAGGGATTAAGATTTGGCATGCCTCAGAGGAAGAGAGCAAATTTAGTTTTAAAATATTTGGAAAATTTGTTATTCTATGTATGTTGGAATTTTTGATAAATTCGTATGGATAAAAAAATGCACGCAAAGAAGAAATACTTTCCTCCTGAACAAATTTATATCGATTGTGGGCCGCCATAATAGCCGATGGTCTATCCCGGCTCGTATTTACCGAAAGTGAGGTCAAACAAGTATATACGGCCCTAAGTTCGGCCAGGCCGAAGCTTATGTACCCTCCACCATGGACTGCGTAGAAACTTCTACGGAAGACTGTCATCCACAATTGAATTACTTGGGTTGCGGTAACACTTGCCGATGGCATTGTATCTTAAAACTTCCTTACACCGTAATATATACCACATAGTCCATATTAAACTAAAAAATGCCGATTAAATATGTATATAATTAAGTTTAAAGTTTCCATAGAAATAAAATTTTGACAAAATAAAATTTTGACAACATTTTCTATAGAAGTAAAATTTGGACAAAAATTTTTATAGAAATACGATTTTAACAAAATTTTCTAAAGAAATAACATTTTGACAAAATTTTCTATAGAAATAAAATTTTTAAAAAATTTCCAAAAGGTTTAAAATTTTGACAACATTCTTTATAGAATTAAAATTTTGACAACATTTTCTACAGAAATAAAATTTTGCCAAAATTTTCTATAGAAATAAAATTTGACAAAATTTTCTATAGGAATAAAATTTCGTTATTGTTGTTTTTGATCTCAGCTTAAAGCCATGCATTGACTAAACTACAAGTGTAGCTTAACCTACAGAGGAAAGGTATGCTTGTCAAATTTATTTGGGCAAAGCCCTATAAACTGCAAGATGGTTGGATGTACAGCTGTTTCGGAATTACCACATTCCTCATCAGCATCCTCTACTTGCAGCAAAACTATCAACCAATTATCAGAATAAATTCGGGTAATTCACTCAACCCAAAGTGAACTGCACCTAAACCTTCCGAAAAAAGGTTTGATAGTCGGCTACTGCCTAAACAAATTTGCAAGCATATCTCTTTTCCTTTGCCAAACTCAAATCATCGATTTGAATGTAGTTGGTTGGGTTTGTTTTTGAGCGTGCTTCCTCTATCTTCATTCGTTTTGTTTGTTATTGTTGGCTTCTCTTCAATCGTTATTGTTGTTTTTGATCTCAGCTTAAAGCCATGCATTGACTAAGCTACAAGTGTAGCTTAAGCATACTTTTCCTCTGTTGGTTAAGCTACACTTGTAGTTTAGTCAATGCATGGCTTTAAGCTGAGATCAAAAACAACAATAACGATTGAAGAGAAGCCAACAATAACAAACAAAACGAAGGAATAAAATTTCGACAAAATTTTCTATAGAAATAAAATTTTGACAAAATTTTCCATAGAATAAAATTTTTATAGATTATTTTTGCTCGAGTGGCAAGCATGATTGTGTGATTGAGGATCGGCTATATATAACTATAGACCGATATGGACCAATTTTGGCATGGTATTTAGCGGCCATATATTAACACCACGTTGCAAATTTCAGCCGGATCGGATGAAATTTGCTTCTCTTAGAGGCTCCGCAAGCCAAATCGGGGGATCGGTTTATATGGGGGCTATATATTATTATGGACCCAAGTGGACCAATTTTTGCATGGTTGTTAGAGACCATATACTAACACCACGTACCAAATTTCAACCGGATCGGATGAAATTTGCTTCTCTTAGAGGATCCGCAAACCAAATCTGGGAATCGGTTTATATGGGGGCTATATATAATTATGGACCGATATGGATCAATTTTTGCATGGTTGTTAGAGACCATATACTTACACCACGTACCAAATTTCAACCGGATCGGATGAATTTTGCTCCTCTAAGAGGCTCCGGAGTTCAAATCTGGAGATCGGTTTATATGGGGGCTATATATAATTATGGACCGATATGGACCAATTTTTTATGGTTGTTAGAGACCATATACTAATACCATGTACCAAATTTCAGCCGTATCGGATGAAACTTGCTTCTCTTTGAGGCTCCGCAAGCCAAATCTGGGGATCGGTTTATATGGGGGCTATATATAATTATGGACCGATGTGGACCAATTTTTGCATGGTTGTTGGAGACCATATACTAACACCATGTACCAAATTTCAGACGGGTCGGATGAAATTAGCTTCTCTTAGAGCAATCGCAAGCCAAATTTGGGGGTTCGTTTATATGGGGGCTATACGTAAAAGTGGACCGATATGGCCCATTTGCAATACCATCCGACCTACATCACTAACAACTACTTGTGCCAAGTTTCAAGTCGATAGCTTGTTTCGTTCGGAAGTTAGCGTGATTTCAACAGACGGACGGACGGACATGCTCAGATCGACTCAGAATTTCACCACGACCCAGAATATATATACTTTATGGGGTCTTAGAGCAATATTTCGATGTGTTACAAACGGAATGACAAAGTTAACAAAGCCACCGGATCTCAATCCACGGGGTGATATTCCCCGTGGATTGAGAATTTTTAATTTTATTTTCATTATACCCTCCATCATAGGATGGGGGTATATTAACTTTGTCATTCCGTTTGTAACACATCGAAATATTGCTCTAAGACCCCATAAAGTATATATATTCTGGGTCGTGGTGAAATTCTGAGTCGATCTAAGCATGTACGTCCGTCTGTTGAAATCACGCTAACTTCCGAACGAAACAAGCTATCGACTTGAAACTTGGCACAAGCAGTTGTTATCGATGTAGGTCGAATGGTGTTGAAAATGGGCCATATCGGTCCACTTTTACGTATAGCCCCCATATAAAGGGACCCTCAGATTTGGCTTGTGGAGCCTCTAACAGAAGCATATTTCATCCGATCCGGCTGAAATTTGGTACATGGTGTTGGTATATGGTCTCTAACAACCATGCAAAAATTGGTCCACATCGGTCCATAATTATATATAGCCCCCTTATAAACCGATCCCAAGATTTGGCTTGCGGAGCCTCAAAGAGAAGCAAATTTCATCCGATCCGGCTGAAATTTGGTATATGGTGTTGGTATATGGTCTCTAACAACCGTGCAAAAATTGGTCCACATCGGTCCATAATTATATATAGCCCCCATATAAACCGATCCCCAGATTTGGCCTGTCGGAGCCTCAAAGAGAAGAAAATTTCATCCGATCCGGCTGAAATTTGGTACATGATATTGGTATATGGTCTCTAACAACCATGCAAAAATTGGTCCATATCGGTCCTTAATTATATATAGCCCCCATATAAACCGTTCCCCAGATTTGGCTTGTGGAGCCTCTAAGAGAAACATATTTCATCCAATCCGGCTGAAATTTGGTACATGGTGTTGGTATATGGTCTCTAACAATCATGCAAAAATTGGTCCACATCGGTCCATAATTATATATAACCCCCATATAAACCGATCCCAGATTTGGCTTGCGGAGCTTCAAAGAGAAGCAAATTTCATCCAAGCCGGTTGTAATTTGGAACATGGTGTTAGTATATGATCTTTAACAAGCGTGCCAGAATTGGTCCATAACGGTCCATAATTATATATAGGCCCCATATAAAACGTTCTCCAGATTTGACCTCCGGAGCCTCTTGGAGGAGCAAAATTCATTCGATCCGGTTCAAATTAGGAACGTGGTGTTAGTATATGGTCGCTAACAACCATACCAAAATTGGTCCAAGCACACAAAAATTGGTCCATATCGGTTCATAATCATGGTTGCCACTAGAACCAAAAATAATCTACCAAAATTTTATTTCTATAGAAAATTTTGTCAAAATGTTATTTCTATAGAAAATTTTGTCAAAATTTTATTTCTAGAGAAAATTTTGTTAAAATTTTATTCGATTCATAATAAAATTTTCATCATTTTCAAAATTTTATTTCTATAGAAAATTTTGTCAAAATTTTATTTCTATAGAAAATTTTGTCAAAATTTTATTTCTATAGAAAATTTTGTTCAAATTTTATTCGGTTCATAATCATGGTTGCCAGTCGAGCCACAAATAATCTACCAAAATTTTATTTTTATAGAAAATTTTGTCAAAAGATTATTTCTATAGAAAATTTTGTTAAAATTTTATTTCTGTAGAAATTTTTGTCAAAATTTTCTTTCTATAGAATATTTTGTCAAAATTTTTATTTCTATAGAAAATTTTGTGAAAATTTTATTTCTATAGAAAATTTTGTTAAAATTTTATTTCTGTAGAAAATTTTGTCAAAATTTTATGTCTACTTGCCATCGGCAAGCGTTACCGCAACTTAAGTAATTCGATTGTGGATGGCACTGTTAGAAGAAGTTTCTACTCAATCCATGATGGAGGGTACATAAGCTTCGGCCTGGCCGAACTTACGGCCGTATATACTTGTTGTTTTAATAATTTTTCATAGATAACATATTCAATATCCAAAATTTGATTTTTCACTTAAAATCACCAAGTAGCACATTTTCTAAATCTTATTCAAGATAACTCCATTGAAAGTGGACACAATTGAATAAGGGTCTCATGATGTGCATTTGTTGATTGGTAATTTCGAATGTTTTCACAAACAGTTGTATATGTATGTCATTTTTGTATTTGTTTAAAAATTTTCATAGAAAATAATAAAGTCACATTTCTACACCTATGGAAATTTACCAATTAAGCAAATAATGTTATTTCAGCCTTGTAAAATGTGTTTTCTTAGTTATTCAGAAATTATTTCCAAAAAAATATTTGCTCACAAGCAGTTAAACGTGACATAGAAAAACTGAATATGTGTTTTCAAAGAAAATATACGGAAATTGAAAATCAAAATACACATATGAAAAATACTAAACCTTTATAGCATATAAAGAATTTGTTTTTGAATACAATAATTTATTTTTTTCTTTTCTTTTGAATAAATGAAAATGTCAAAAATTATAAATGATATATAGGAAAAAATAATAAGCATTGTCGTTGAAACGTTGGTGTTATTTTAGGTTCCTATAATGGCCCAACATACGAATAATGGCCACCACATATGTTTTGTGGATCTCACACAAAGTCCTAACCTTTAAAGGCCTTGCTAGGGCATGGTAGGCTATAGTAGGCAAATTTAAATACTCTAAACAGAATGTCCTGTTTGCCAGACACTTCGCCCACATTGTGGTATTCTCGAAAGATGACAAACTAAACGAAACCTCTAAGGGAAACCTTAATGCCTTGGTTGACCAAAGAATTCTAAAAGGATATTTTTACAACAACAAAAAGAAAAAGGATCTTTTTAGGGATTTATGTTTCAATTGCATTTAATTTGTGTGCATTTCTCTAATCTTGCAATGTTATTTTAGAGTCCTTAAACAAAAACAGCAACAGAAAGGTCTCTTAGAAATTTCCATCATTGTTAAATAACTACTTTGAAGGCCTATTTCAACTACATGACATTCTTATGTTATTTTAGGTCCTAAAAATCTTTTTTTTTTTTGTACACTAAAAATTTTCTTCGAATTGTTTTAAGATCTTTAAGTCACAGTTTCAGTTTCTGAGGAAGTCGAGTTTAGTCTTCTTTAGAACAAAAAAAGATCATTAGATAAGGAAGCTAGGTTACTTTCGCAGAGACCTTTTGTTTTAAAGATTTTCTATTGTTATTCAAAAAACTGAATTTCCTAATGATTAGTGAAAAGTCTTTGAATTGTTAGTCTAGTGATCATTATCTGTTGAAATTAAGTAATGAACAAAATTTGTACACTTTGCATTTTATACCCTCAATCATTTCGTTTGTAAAGTATATTTATTTTGGGTCGTGGTGAATTTCTGAGTCGATCTAACAATAATTACTATAGAAATTAAATTTTGACAAAATTTTTTATAGAAATAAAATTTTCACAAAAATTTCTATAGAAATAAAAGTTTAACAAAAATTTCTATAGAAATACAATTTTGAAAAATATGTCTATAGAAATAAAATGTTGACCAAATTTTCCTCAGAAATAAAATTTTGACCAAATTTTTCTCTGAAATAAAATTTTCTATAGAAATAAAATTTTGACAAAATTTTCGAAAGCATTAAAATTTTGACAAAATTTTTTTATAGAAATAAAATTTTCACAAAATTTTTTTATAAAAAAAAAAATTTGACGAAATTGTTTATAGAACTAAAATTTTGAAAACATTTTCTATAGAAATAAAATTTTGACAAAATTTTCTATAGAAATAATTTTTTTTGTTTGTTTTGTTATTGTTGGTTTATTCTTCAATCATAATTGTTGTCTTGGATTTCAGCTTAAAGCCATGCACTGACTAAACTACAAGTGTAGCTTAACCAACAGAGGAAAAGAATGTTTGTCAAATTTATTTTGGGAAAAGTCCTATAGACTGCAAGATGGTTGGATGGACGCACGTTTCGGAATTACCATATTCCTCATAATCATCCTCTACTTGCAGCAAAACTATCAACCAAATATCAAAATAAATTCAGGCAGTTCACTAAACCCAAAGTGAACCACACTTGAACCTTCAGAAAAAAGGTTTACGATAGCCGGCTTATGCCGAAATAAATTCGTACAAACATATCTCTTTTCCTTTGCCACTGTCAAATCATCGATTTGAGTGCAGTTGGCTGGGTAATTCCGAAACGTGCGTCCATCCAACCATCTTGCAGTCTATAGGGCTTTGCCCAAATACGAGGGTGGTTCGGAAACTTCTTAGCGTATCAAAAAAAGAGAATATTAAGTTTTTCAAATATATTTTTATTTTCAATATAATCTCCTGAAACTTCAATACACTTAGTCCAACACTTTTCTAGCAATTCTATCCCTTGATTAAAATAGTTTTCTTCAAGGTCTTCTTCATTTGAGGTAAAACGCTTGCCAGCAAGGAATTTTTTTAGGTTTGGGAACAAGTAAAAGTCACTGGGAGCTAAATCAAGAGAATAAGGTGGGTGGTCAAGTAACTCGTACTTTAATTCGTGCGTTGCCTTGATGAAAAATTATTTTTTTGTGTTGTAAGCCAGGACGTTTTTCTCGAATTTGTACATTTAATTGATCCAAAAGGTTGCAATAATACTCTGAATTTATTTGTTTACCCTTTTTGCAGATAGTCAATCAATAAAATACCTTTGAAGTCCCAAAAACCGTTGCCATAACCTTACCGGCCGATTGAATTGTTTTTGCCTTCTTTGGGGTACTTCCTCCAGCTTCTAGTCCATTGTTTAGATTGTTATTTTGTCTCTGGAGTATAGTGGTGGATCCATGTCTCATCAACAGTTATGAAACGACGCTTAAAATCCATCCTATTTCGCTTAAAACGATCAAAACTAGCTTGAGAAATGTTCATTCTCATGCGTTTTTGATCGACTGTTAAGCTTTTTCATCTGTAGTTCTTCATGCAAAATTAAATGGACTCGATCATTTGTGATGCCCATGATATTAGCAATTTCACGCACTTTTATTCGTCGATCATTTAATACCATATCATGCACTTTGGCCACAATTTCTGTTGTTGTTGTTTGTGGACGTCCACTACGTGGTTCATCTTCAATGCTTGTACGACCACGTTTAAATTCAGAAACCCAATTTTTTACTGTTGCAACACTTTCACCTAACACATTCACCATATCATTATGAATTTCTTGTCCCGATAAACCTTTTTTATGTAAATATTTAATGACAGCACGCATATCTAATTTTTCCATTATAAAAAAAATTGCGGATGCGTCGTTTTTGAACACATGTTTCTATATGAAGGAGTTGCCAGATCGAAACAAAATTTAAAATGTGTTCAAAACAGAGATGGAAGTTTCCAAAACACTTAACTTTTTTCTGTATATACCGCGCTTTTTGTGCTAGGCTAAGAAGTTTCCGAACTGCCCTCGTAAATTTGGCTGGTTAAGCTACACTTGTAGTTTAGTAAATGCATAGTTTTAAACTGAAATCAAAAACGACAATAATGAAATAAAATTTTGACAAAATTTTTTATAGAAATAAAAATTTGACAAAATATTATATAGAAATAAATTTTTGACAAAATATTCTTCAGTAATAAAATTTTTATAAAATTTTCTATAGAAATAAAATCTCGACAAAATTTTCTCTAGAAATAAAATTTTGTATAGAAATAAAATTTTGACAAAATTTTCTATACACTGATAGAAAAAGTTTCATTATATCAACGAAATTTGTCATTAAAATTGAGCCAACGAAACAAATTCGTTAATATAACGAACTTTTTCATCATTATGATGAATTTTCTGTTAAACAATGAAACGTTTCGTATTATTAACGAAAGTTTTCATTGTCCTAATGAAAATTTCCCATTGTATCAATGAAAAACTTTCGTTGGCTCAATTTCAATGAAATTTTCTTTGTGTGTAGAAATAAAATTTTGACAAAATTTTTTAAAGAAATAAGATTTTGACAAATTTTTCGAAAGCATTAAAGTTTTGACAAAATTTTCTATGGAAAAAAATTTTTTTGACAAAAGTTGTTATAAAAATAACATTTTGACAAAATTTGCTATAGAAATAAAATTTTGACAAATTTTTCTATAGAAATAAAATCTCGACAAAATTTTCTCTAGAAGTAAAATGTTAACAAAATTTTCTATAGAAATAAAATTTGGACAAAATTTTGTATAACAAATAAATTTTGACAAAAATAAAATTTTGACAAAATTTTCTATAGAAATAAAATTTTGACAAAGTTTTTATATAGCAATTAAATTTTAACAAAAATTTCTATTGAAACAAAATTTTGACAAAATTTTTTAAAGAAATAAGATTTTGACATAATTTTCGAAAATTTTGGCAAAATTTTCCATAGAAATAAACTTTTGACAAAATTTTCTACAGAAACAAAATTTTGACAAAATTTTTTAAAGAAATAAGGTTTTGACATAATTTTCGAAAGCATTAAAATTTGGCAAAATTTTCCATAGAAATACAATTTTGACAAAATTTTCTATAGCAATTAAATTTTGACAAAATGTTCTTTAGAAATAAAATTTTAACAAAAGTTTCCATAGAGATTAAATTTTGACAAAAATTTCTATAGAAATAAAATTTTGACAACATTTTCTGTAGAAATAAAATTTTGACAAAATTTTCTATAGAAATAAAATTTTGACAAAATTTTCTATTGAAATAAAATCTCGACAAAATTTTCTCTAGAAATAAAATGTTAACATAATTTTCTATAGAAATAAAATTTTGACAAAATTTTCTATAGAAATAAAATTTTAACAACATTTTTTATAAAAATAAAATTTTGACAAAATTTTTTAAAGAAATAAAATTTTGACATAATTTTCGAAAGCATTAAAATTTTGGCAAAATTTTTCATACAAATAAAATTTTGACAAAATTTTCTATAGCAATTAAATTTTGACAAAATGATCTATAGAAATAAAATTTTAACAAAAGTTTCCATAGAGATTAAATTTTGACAAAAATTTCTATAGAAATAAACTTTTGACAAAATTTTCTATAGAAATAAAATTTTGACAAAATTTTCTATAGAAATAAAATTTTGACAAAATTTTCTATAGAAATAAAATTTTGACAAAATTTTCTATAGCAATAAAGTTTTGACAAAATTTTCTATAGAAATAAAATTTTTGACAAAATTTTATATAAAAATAAAATTTTGACAAAATATTTTATAGAAATAAAATTTTGAAAAAATTTGTTTATAGAAATAAAAGCTTGACAAAATTTTCTATAGAAATAAAATGTTGACAAAATTTTCTATAAAAATAAAATATTAACAAAATATTTTATAGAAATAAAATTTTGAAAAAATTTGTTTATAGAAAGAGAACTGCTAAATGTTTGAAAATTAATTTTGCTCTCTTTCTATTAGCCATGAAAAATCGTAATACCTCGTCATTTCATCAAAAAACCAAAAATAGGCCATGCACAGAAGCTAAAGTACAACAAACAAATTTTCAACTTCAAAAACAAAGAATATTTTCAAGATGAATTTCTTCACCAACACGAATGTGCTCACATGAATGCATGAAGGATCATATATGGATCGAAGAGGAAGTTGTAGGATTGACATATGGTCTTGGATATATATGTGCTGATTCTTATCTCTAGTAATTTTTGAGAAAACAAAAGAAATCTGAGATCATGTGAAGAACAAATGCATAAATAGGTATTTTAGCAAAAGTGTATTTTAGATTTTCATCTGTTTCGATTAATATCTTTACTAGCTTGCCTAGGAATATTTGAAGTTAGGTATTTCAACCTTTAGTTGTTTATCTTAATGGTTGTTGAGTATGTTCCTAATCGAATCATTAAGATATGATTTAGACTGACATAGGTGGATATTGGTAAACCATATGGGTTAGTCGATAGATTGCAAAAACAGATAAATTAAATTATCCTCATATGAGTTTAAAACATTAAGGATATCTATTTAACCTGTACGTTTTCTCTTAATGGTAATACACATGATACCAAATTTTAACCAGATCGGATGAAATTTGAACATCTAGGACGCTTCCCAAGCCAAATCTTGGGGGTCGATTTATATGGGGGATGTATATAATTATGGTTCGGTAATGACCAATTTTTGCATTGTAGGACGAAATTTGCATCTATGGGGGCTATAACTAAAATACCGATATAGTCAATTTACTGTATCATCCGACCTACACCAATATGGACTACTTGTGCCAAGTTTGAAGTGGATAGTTTATTTCGTTCGGAAGTTGGAATGATTTCAACAAATGGACGGACGGACACCAGATCGATTTTAACCCTGACCCAGAATATATACACTACTAGCGTAACCCGGCCCGCTTCGCTGCGCCTTCCGAAGCGTATTTGGAGGAACATTTTGCGTTAACTTAGTCAACTATATCCTTCGTGCTGAAAACAAATTCGAAAAGATTTGAATTCTTTTAAACAAATCGGACTACTTGATTTTTCGTTTATAGGTATAAATACGGCGGGAGAGGGTGTACCCTTTCCTCCAAATTTTTTTAATAATGTTCTGTATTCAAGTAGTTGGACAATCTTCTATATTTCTTGTGAATTTTAAGTGTGGTTTGTCAAGGAAAGATATCCTTTTCCTCAACAAATCTGAAAATTAAGCACTATATTATCCAATAAATCGGAAAAAGCAAACGTAGTAAAAAATTTTATCACATTAACATTTGCTAAAATGTTGGAAAATGATGTACCCTATACCTTGGCTACCAATTTCATGTAAATTTAAGTTCTTTACTAAAAAGAAGTGTGACAGAAGCCTGTGCAAAAATCATAAAATTATGTACCGAGTTCCCATTTAAGGACAACCCTCTACTTTCAATTTAAGAAAAAAAAAAAAAAACGGACAAAAGGGCACCCTCCCCACCTTCGCACCACTCCGACCTGATATCGGACTATCACGTACCCTATATTCATTTCGCAACTACTCAATGGTCCCTATAAATTCTATCGAAGTAAATCGATAAAGTTTATTTCAATTTTCCCCTTCCCCAACCAGATATCGAAAAATCATATACCAATTTAAAAATCATGTATAAATTTAATCACCTCCTCCCACGTTCCCTGTAAATTTCAAGTAGATCGGCGATGTTTAAATTTTGCTCTATTGTTTTAAAGGGACGTCACTTTCCCCGATACAATATCGACAAACAGTGAATAGCACCCCTAACCTTCCCTGAAAATTCTTAAAACTTTCCTTCAAGTGTGGGGCAAGGAAGGTTGCCTCTTCGTTCATAACCTTTTTGTAAATTTCAAGAAAACTTAATTTTTTTTGCAGTTTTAGAGGAGGGTCTCCTCCCCAACCAAATATCGAAAAGTGATGTAGCGTATCTTTTGTAAACGTCCCAGAAAATGTCAAACAAATTATAAGCCTAAAGGGGCGGCCTCTCTTCCGTCCAAATATCACAAAATCAGGTATCAACTATTAATATCGTAACCTCTCCCCAGTCCTCAAGTAACTCGGTAAAGTTTAATTGTTTCTCTGTATGTACTTAAGAGAAGCGGATGCCTCCCTATGCCCTTTTATTTTTATTAAAAAATCAGGAACCTGATATAAATTTCATAACCCGTTTTTTCCGTAAAATTTCAGTCGGGGGAGTTTAGTTTTGTTTGTACTTTCAAAAAAAAAAAAAAAAGATCGGCAAAGGGGTGGTCCCCCTCCCCGACCAAATACCGAAAAATAATGTAGCGGGTTTTTGTCTAGATGCCAACCCCAACATTCAATGAAAATTTCAAGCAAATCGCATAATTTTGTTCCAAGTTTCAAAAAGTAGGGCAAAGGGGAGGTCCCCCTCCCCATCCACATATGAAATCATCAGGTACCCCATATTAATTCCATAACCTCACCACATGTTTTCTGTAAATCTCAGATAATTTAGAGAATTTTAGTTTTTTCACTGTACTTTAAAAAAGTCGAACAAAGGGGAGGCCCCCCTCCGCCGCCAAATATCGAAATAAAAAGTAGCGGATCTTTGTCTAGATGTCAACCCCAATCTTCAATGAAAATTTCAAGCAAATCGGTCAACTTTGGTCTAATTTTCAAAAAGTCGGACAAAGGGGAGGTTCCTCTCCGCGACCATATGTCAAAAAATGAGGTACCCTATTTTCAGCACATGAGTGCCCCCCACGATCTCTGAAAGTTTCAAGTAAATCGGTTCAGCCGTTTTCGCGCCAACCCGGAACATACAAATAAACAAACAAACAAACAAACAAATAAACAAACATAATTTGAATTTTATATATATAGATATAGGATCCATTTCGATGTGTTATAAATTGAATGACTAATAAGTTAATATACCCCCATCCTATGATGAAGTGTATAATAAGGATTATCATTCAAACGTTTGGTGTTATTTTATGTCCCTATAATGACCCAACATATAAATAATACCACCACATGTGTTTTCTGGATCTCACACAAACCCTAACCTTTTAAGGCCTTTATTAGGACATGAAAGGCTATAGTAGGCAAATTCAAAAATACTCTACTAAACCGTCCTGTTTCGAAGACACTTCGCCCACATTGTGGTATTCTCGAAAGAAGGAAAACAAAACTAAACCTCTATGGGCAACCTTAAAGCGTTGGTTGACCAAAGAATTCTAAAAGGATATTTGTACAACAACAAACAGCAAAAAGGATCTTCTTAGGGATTTATGTTTCCATTGCATTTAATTTCGGTGCATTTCTCTAATCTTGCAATTTTATTTTAGAGTCCTTAGAAAAAACAAACGAAGTCGTGTTTAGTCTTCTTTAGCACAAAACGAGATCACTAGATAAGGAAGCTAGGTTACCTTTCGGTTGTTATTCAAAACAGAATTTCCTAAGGATTAGTGAAAAAGTCTTTGAATTGTCAGTTTGCTGATCATTATCTGTTGAAATTAAGTAATGAAAAAATATTGTTAGTTTTTTTTTCTTTAGGAGAATCGAACATTTAAATCTGGCGAACGAGTCATACACGCAGAGATATAGTATTTAAATGCCAAAAATCTTCTCGATATCGTGCAAAATTTTTTGGAATTTATGTATGAATTATTTCTGTTTTCAAAACCTATATTTGGTTCGTCGTTTGTAACATCATTTTGATCAACTTAAATTGTTTGTTTACATTAAGTAAAGTTTCTTTAAATCAACGGGTGTGTGTCCCACAATCTTGTTTATAAATAGAATTTCTTGGCTGTATGCGTTGAAGGTTATACACTAGAAGAAAACAAGTATATTCGGCCGTACGTTTGGCCAGGCCGAATCTTATGTACCCTCCATCATGGATTGCGTAGCAACTTCTTCTAAACACTGCCATCCACAATCGAATTACTTAAGTTGCGGTAACGCTCGCCGATGGCAAGGTATCTTAAAACCAAGGTATCAAAAAAGATCGATCCAATACGTATATAATTCAGTTTGACAAAGTAGACATAAAATTTTGACAAAATTTTCTACAGAAATAAAATTTTAACAAAATTTTCTATAGAAATAAACTTTTGACAAAATTTTCTATAGAAATAAAATCTTGGTAGATTATTTGTGGCTCGAATGGCAACCATGATTATGAACCGAATAAAATTTGAACAAAATTTTCTATAGAAATAAAATTTTGACAAAATTGTCTATAGAAATAAAATTTTGAAAATGATGAAAATTTTATTATGAACCGAAAAAAATTTTAACAAAATTTTCTCTAGAAATAAAATTTTGACAAAATTTTCTATAGAAATAAAATTTTGGTAGATTATTTTTGGCTCTAGTGGCAATCATGATTATGAACCGATATGGACCAATTTTTGTGTGATTGGACCAATTTTGGTATGGTTGTTAGCGACCATATACTAACACCACGTTCCTAATTTGAACCGGATCGGATGAATTGTGCTCCTCCAAGAGGCTCCGGAGGTCAAATCTGGTGAACGTTTTATATGGGGGCTATATATAATTATGGACCGATATGGACCAATTCTGGCACGGTTGTTAAAGATCATATACTAACACAATGTTCCAAATTACAACCGGCTTGGATGAAATTTGCTTCTCTTTTAGGCTCCGCAAGCCAAATCTGGGGATCGGTTTATATGGGGGCTATATATAATTATGGACCGATGTGGACCAATTTTTGCATGGTTGTTAGAGACCCTATACCAACACCATGTACCAAATTTCAGCCGAATCGGATGAAATATGCTTCTGTTAGAGGCTCCACAAGCCAAATCTGAGGGTCCCTTTATATGGGGGCTATACGTAAAAGTGGACCGATATGGCCCATTTTCAACACCGTCCGACCTACATCGATAACAACTACTTATGCCAAGTTTCAAGTCGATAGCTTGTTTCGTTGGGAAGTTATCGTGATTTCAACAGACGAACGGACGGACGGACATGCTTAGATCGACTCAGAATTTCACCACGACCCAGAATATATATACTTTATGGGGTCTTAGAGCAATATTTCGATGTGTTACAAACGGAATGACAAAGTTAATATACCCCCATCCTATGATGGAGGGTTTAAAAAGGCCGAGTAAATACGTATATAATTAAGTTTGACAAATTTTCTATAGAAATAAAATTTTGACCAAATTTTCTATAGAAATAACATTTTGACAAAATTTTCTATAGATATAAAATTTTGCCAAAATTTTCTATAGAAATGAAATTTTAAGAAAATTTTCTATAGAAATAAAATTTTAAGAAAATTTTCTATAGAAATAAAATTTTGGTAGATTATTTTTGGCTCGAGTGTCAAGCATGATTATGAACCGATATGAACCAAGTTTTGTGTGATTGGAGATCGGCTATATATAACTATAGACCGATATGGACCAATTTTGCCATGGTTGTTAGCGGCCATATACTAACACCACGATCCAAATTTGAACCGGACCGGATGAATTTTGCTCCTCCAAGAGGCTCCGGAGGTCAAATCTGGAGAACGGTTCATATGGGGGCTATATATAATTATGGACCGATATGGACCAATTCTGGCACGGTTGTTAGAGACAATATACTAACACCATGTTCCAAATTTCACCCGGATCGGATGAAATTTGCTTCTCTTTGAGGCTCCGCAATCCAAATCTGGAGATCGGTTTGTGTGGGGGCTATATATAATGATGGACCGATGTGGACCAATTTTGGCATGGTTGTTAGAGACCATATACTAACACCATGTACCAAATGAAAGTGGACATCGATGTTGAATTTCACCACCCCAGGGCCACCACAGGACTAGTCCCTGGTATGTATGGATCAGTACCAGTTCTGGTATGGAAGGGACCGGTCACTTTAATATGGGTTTGTCATTGGGGTAAATTTTCACTTTAAATAGGACATGTTTTGGACTCATTTTAAAGAACACGTCCTGGGACAAATTAGTAGGATTGTCCCATAGACAGATCTTCATGACATGGAATGGGACAAATTCTCCACTAGAAAGGAAAAACTGTTGAAATATATCGAACAATAGTTTATTCTGATAATTGTATTTCAAACAAGTATATACATCAGTAAGTTCGGCCGGGCCGAATCTTAAATACCCACCACCACCCAGAAAAAAATTTGGAAATTCTTCCAAAGGCACAACTTTAAAAGCACTTCCAGAAGATGCACTCCCAATGATGTTCTTTATTTTAACTACCCAGGAAGTTATTTTAATTCAATTTTTTTTATATCTTGGTTTTTTCATACTTTTAATGGGTAATTTTAACTATTTTTGTTTCAAATAGGTTAAAAACGGAGTAAAAATTCATAAAATGATACAAATCATTTAAATTTTGTCGAAAAAATGTATTTGAAAAAATATCACAGAATTTTGTAATTTATATCCGAAACATTGAATTCGGATCACACCTAACGATATGATGCAAATTCAGTGCAACAGCTGTTGAAATGCAGAACTTTCGTCCTATGACAAACCCATGTTTCATCGCTTCTGCTTCAATTTTGCACCACTTCCGGATCCAAAAAGAACATTTTCATTACTTTTTTGGCGACGTTTTTTTTTTTTTTTTGCTGGGCATGAATCAAAATATTAAAGTTTCCTTTGAAAATTCAGAGGGGTTTGATGACAGATCAAACAGAGCAGTTCAACCAGTACACTTCCCGAAGATAAATTTGAAGATTTTACCTATGAAGACTATATCAGATTCTGGATTTATAAGACCCATGTTTGTTTGAGTTTTAGAGGAATCATTAACATCTCTTGCAAGTGTGCAAGAAAATTATAAAAAAAAACTTATTGATTTCAAATCTTAAATCTGTAGATTTTCACCCGAGAAGTAAAATCTGGAAATTTTACATTTAGTTTCAAGCAATTTTCATGATCAATGTGCCTTCTATACCCTCAAAAAGTGAAATCGGTTTATATGGAGGCCTTATCAAATGGACCGATAAAAACTTAATCCGATACTGTAGTGGACGTCTTTGTCGACTAGTACCGCGTAGACACAAAAATTTCTGATATGCCTCATAAAGGAAAGAAAGACGAAAAGGGGATGAAACCAAGAATTTGTTTGCCAAAGAAAAAAAAAATATAGAAGGTCGAAAGAACACTTTTATTTGTTATACCAGGATCACAAACAAAAACTTGAATTCAATATTCTCATTTTTTTTTGGTAATTGTGCTGTCTACGCTGCCTAAATGACTCTTTGTTATAAATCAATTTTTTCTCAAATCCTCACTTATTTCATTTTTTTTTGTCTTCTCAAAGAGTAGTAGAACTCTCTCATATTACTATCAGGCGCTTGTCTCAGACTCAGATCACTTTACACATCATAGTTTTGTTTCATATTTTACTTGACTGTTCATACGTTTGTTACACAGAAAGTTGGAACAGAAATATTAAATAATTAGTCAAAGAATATTTTTGTGAATAAACCAAATTTTTAACATTTAGTGAATATGTTATTCACTAACCTGATAAAACAAATTTTAGTGAATGAATCTCTTAAAGTGATGGTATCTATGAATTTCAATTTATGTTGTGGCAACCCTGAATTTAATCGCGATTTTTCAATGGCAACTTTTGGGACGGTAATCGTACTTACAGTGATTGTTCGATCACACCTTTTGACGTTTTTCTTTAGCCACTTGCATGTCAGCAATCGAACCCCACAAGGCTTGCAAAATTTTCAAGAACTTCCTTTCCATTTTATCCAGTAAGGTGTTCGGATCAAAGTCACAAGAAATTAATTTTTAATTTACTAGAAAAATCGACAAACATCAGTGGAATTTTTAATGAAATTTATATTTCATATAAATTATATTTTCAATCAGAAAACATATTTAGTCGCAAAACGAGGTTTATGCAAATTTGTTGCCTACTCCAATCTGACTTCATCACGTGGAGTCAGCTTTCGACTCATCCAGTTGGAAATTAATATATTCATTGACCAAATTTAATGGGATCCCAGCATCAAGAGAAAATAAGCTTTTCCCATTCGAGAACGAGTTGTGTCCACGAATAGTTATATCATTGTCAAGGGTTCCGCGCCTCCCCACTTACATTAAGTAATATACGCAACCAACAACATTTCCATAGGGAGAGCGTACTCCGAACACTATTTTCCTGAAATTTATTTCTATGGCGAAATGGTAGAAATGAAGTAATAAGAGGAACCATAAATTTCTACACAAGGCCAGTGGGAAATTACAGCAAGTCCCTGGGCTGGCTGACTAAAAGCCATTCACATTTCACCTATTCATCACCATCTGAATTAGGTCGAATCATCTCATGATTTTAACTTAAAATCATCAATTTCATTATGGATCCATCCCAGTTTCATAATTTTTACATAAAGCCATCAGCATGTTATTTCTGAATTAAGGCAAGTCCCTAGTTCGACAGACTACACTTCACAGTTTTATCATAAAGTCTACAAGTAACTACGAGTCACCTCATTATTTCAATCAACTTCAACCAAAATTGTAATCGTATAATGTAATGGAATCTATCTCAGGGTTTAACCATATAGTCATCATTTGAATTAAACCAAGTCATCTCATCATTTCTACTTAAAATGATCAATTTCATCGTGATCGGCATAATGTAAAGAAACCTCCAGACATCCATTCCAGCCTCACCCTAGAGTCACCATTGTTTTACATATGTTTTAAGACCAGCTACATCATCTTTTTCGTTTAAATTCATCAATTACGTCAAGATCGATATCGTGCTATGAATTCAAGGAGATAAGCCTGTATTTTTGACATCTAAACTCTAAGTTAAAAAATTGGGATTCGACCATAACATTTTTATTGTGCTATTGCTGAATGGAATTGCAGATTTAAAAATATTTGCAAGAAAGTATAATCCAATTTTTATCCCATAAACAGCATCTACAGCATCGTTACCTGCGAAGGCCTTCTACGGATCGATATGCTGGTGAGTTTTATAAAAATTTATAATATATTTTGTGATATTATATTTTCTTGCATTGAGGTTTTTGCGTGAGTGTAGAAATCTTTAATATGAGATTGTGACTATTACCAGACACCTGTGCGTAAAAAAACAAAACAAAACAATCATTCATAAATGTTATACTATTGCTGAGTCTTCTTCTTCATGTCTGGAGCTGAGCTCCCACAGCAATGACGTCACAAGCATTAACAAGAATATTCATTCATGAGTACTGTTGATCATCATAAGTGTTATACCCTATACGGCTCTCTGGCATAAGCACAAACTCATAGTAAATATTTCTATCACCTGATAATTGCTTTGTTATGAAATGAAACAAAAAAATAACAAAATCAAATGCACAAAGATAAGGGTTTATAGGGGTGTCCCGAATCATAAATTAATTTTGTAAAATCAATATCTTTCGTTTGTATAAATATATATTTCTATTGTTTCTGGTATATAATCAGAACGTATTTTTTTTAATTTTTTTTATATTTATCAACTTGAATTCATATTGAAAAACTTAAATACTAGAGTTATGGTTTTTGATGATTCCTTCATAAATGCATACTAAACAAAATTACTATGCCATAATATGTTTTATATCAAGGTATAATGTTAAATTTCACTAATTAAAACTTATCTACTTAAAATTATTCTATATTAGCTATTATATCTATATTGCACGATTTCTAAAAATTCTATTTAAAAATGTTTTGAATAAAATTCGATAATTATAATGGATTGCTAAACTAAAATTTTCATGTTTTCTTATTGGAATGTAAATCAATAAAAATGTAATAAAAGCTTTAGAATTGGGGTTCTAGGTAATGAAATTAAGCCACTAGAACATAGGAAGGCGAGGGTTATGAGGCTTGTCTCTCGATGTCACCTGAGAGATATATATAATATTGGCTTTCGGAAAATACCATTTTTAGTGTTATTCTTTTTAAATTAATTTTCTCTTGATTAAAGCGGGTGTTTGTTTTTATTTTCTGTAATCATATTGGTCCATTTAGTTTCAGAGCAGCTTAAAAAAATAGGGAGTCTATAAAAATTAATTATTGTAATGGGAACTTAGTCTATGATGAGCAGGACGAGAACCCCCCACCCGACTGAAGTTAGCTAGAAAAAGGCTCCCGCAGTCCTAACTCAGCATAGACGGAAGGATGTTTATAAATTATTAGAACTTGCATCGAGATCCTCCGTGGTCCTGTACATTACATAATTTGGCGCCCAACGTGGGGCCCGAGGGACGCTGTCCCCTGGCTCTATTTTTTATTTAATAACTTTTTCTTTTAGAGTTAATTTTAGTCAAATTTGAATGTCTTAATTTTTGCAATTTCCATTTTATGAATAGTTTTCAGAGATTTTCTGGATAATTAGCATTTTGAACGATCGAAAGAGCTAACCGCTTATCTGCTGTTAACATTTTCGTAGATTGGTATGAGCAAATGTGAGATATTCTTTATTTTTTTGTACACTTTTATTTTTTTTTCTCTTGGGATTAGTTTTTATCTTGAACTTAGATATCAGTAGCTATGAATCTATTAGGATTTCGGCAAAACTGCTGACAGCATTTTGACGACCAATGTTTTGTAGGAGAGTTTAAGTATAGAATTTTCTCTTTGCTGGTTTGTTCGGTAGACTTGTATCTTAGAAAAATATAAAAGTGTCCCATAGACCATTAGTATTATCCTGTACTTATCGATAGAGAGCCAATTTTATTCCATTTACATTGATATGCATTCCAAATAAGAAAACATAACTTTATGATATTTTTATATTCAATCAGTAAATATTTTCTGGCCTTGTCAAAACAATTTTTCCGTAATTTTCATTGCAACATTCTAATTTTTGCAAATTGGTTTCGATATTGAGCTGGAAATTTTTCGGAGATTTATTTTTTTTTATTGTTTAGGGAAAATATTTTTCGTTAATTGATCATTAGTAATTTTTTTTGGCTGAAATGCATCACACACCTCCTCCGGGAGCTAATCCAAACTTGGATAGCCAAGGTGACCAAGCATCAGCTTTAGCACCTTTGGTGATAGAACCTTCAGTTTGTCATGTTTGTAATGAGGTAATGAGTGAGGGACAAGATTGTCTTATAATCAATGATTGTTCTCACCCATTTCATAGACGATGTATCGAGGATTATTTATCAAATTCTTCGGAATGTCCCGTCTGTAAGAGACCTTGTCAACTCAGTGAGTTGAGGAGTCACGTGATATCGTCCAAATCAGTTCCTACAGCGAAAGGAAATAAAAGGGGTAAACCAAGGGGTGCTATGTCTAAGCATTATAATACCCGTAATGCTACTCGTAATTTATTTCAAGAACCTCAATACGGCTACGTGGACCAAGGTACTGGAGTACCAGTGACACCGAATCGAAATGTTAATAACACAAATCAGGACCATATCAATTCTCCTGGCCCTGGATTAAGCAATCCACCGGCTCCCATTTCAATCGATTACGGTGAAATAAACCGCATGATTGAATCAAATTTAGCCCGATTGTTACGGGGAATGAATATTTTACCCCAGGGACAAAATTTGTCAAATCGAAATCATGCAAATGTGTCGAATGATGGTATCAATGTTAATGGTGGTTTCCAGGAACACATATCAAATAGTGAGCGTTTGGTAAATATGTCTCCAAATGTATTTTCTGGGTCAAGTGTGAATGGAATGCCATCTGATAAAGTGACATCTATAATCCAAAGTTGGAACATTAAGTTCGATGGATCGTCCTCTGGATTAAACGTTGAGGAGTTCCTTTATAGGATTAAGTCACTGACTAATGATAATTTTGGAGGCGACTTTTCCGTCATAATTAGGAATTTGAATACCCTATTGACTGGAAAAGCGAAAGAATGGTACTGGCGGTATCACAAACAGACGCCCTCCATATCGTGGAATGATTTCTCACAGGCTATTAGGGGTCAATATAAGGAATGTAAAACTTCTTTCGATTTGAGAGAAGAGATCCGTAATAGAAAACAAAAGCCAAACGAAACGTTTGACTCGTTTTTCGAATCTATTTCATCCATTATGGATCGATTACCAACGCCTATTCCAGAAAATGAACTTTTGGAAATTCTTCCTAGAAATCTCCGTCCAGAAGTTCGTCAAGATTTATTGTATGTTGAGATAAATTCGATTTCTCATCTGCGTCAGTTGGTACAAACTCGTGAGAATTTTCTTAATGACGAGTATGTACGACGAAATTTGGTGACACGCAGTCACCCATCGAGTCAAATGCAACGTAGACAGGTTGCGGAGATAGGTATAGATGAAGAGATTGATGAGACATTAGATTTAATGCCTAATGTCGATGCCTTGAATAAGGTTGGACAGAATTCTAAATGTTGGAATTGCAACACAGTGGGGCACTACTGGGAAGATTGTTTGGCCGAAAGAACCATATTTTGTTATGGGTGTGGTGCAAAAGGGATTTTTAAACCCAATTGTGTTGATTGTAAAACCCGAAACTCAAACACGACAAAAAACTTTCGAACCCTGGGTTCTCCAAAGGATTAAATCCAATAGAGAATCCCGCTTTGAATTCTGATTCCCAATGTGACAAATATTTAATTTCTGATAATGACATTCCTAACAGCCATGACTTGAATAAACCGGATACGAATCCTGATATGCCACGAAAACAAATATCGATCCTAAAGCGGATATCACAGTATGAAATACCTGATTTAATTGATAATTCTCGAATACTTTGTCCGAAGTTACCATACCATAAACGGTATGAAATGTATGTTAAGAAACGTAACGAAATTTTTAATATTTCATCTGTTTCCAATTATGTCCAAAAGCGACCTAAACGATCAACCACACGAATGAGGATGTTTTTTAATCGAAGAAAATTGTGTAAGAAATTTTTAATTTCTGCAATTTTCTCTAATCCGAAAGATATGCGCTTTTACGCGAAAATTTCATTTTTGGAATTCGATGAATATTGTCTGTTAGACACTGGTGCTAATGTTAGCTGCATCGGTGCAGGATTGGCAAGCCACAATTTTCATAAATACCCAAATTTTTCTAAATGTAAATCGCAGGTGCGAACAGCAGATGGTAATGTGCAAAATGTACTCGGCTGGCTTGATGTCATTGTATCATTTAAATCCAAGAGCGGTAGTGTAAGGTTTTTCATTGTGCCATCTATCGCCCAAAGGGTTATCCTAGGGGTAGATTTTTGCCGCACATTTGGACTTTTTCCAGATATTACTGGATCTGTTGATTTGCTATTTACGAACAAAACACCTTGTGATTTTTCTGAGTTATCCTCTCTAGATCAAGATCGCCAGATGGAATCTAATCTAGCGCAGGAAGAACGATTTCGTCTGACTGACCAACAAAATAGACAATTGGCATCTGTAATTGAATTATTTCCTAATTTCGAAACCCAGGGACTGGGTAGAACTAGCCTCATTAAGCACACCATTGATGTTGGCGATGCTCTACCTATAAAGCAGAGATTTTACCCAGTTTCCCCTGCGGTTGAAAAATTAATGTTTGGGGAAATAGACAGAATGTTAGAACTTGGAGTCATTGAACCTTCCAATTCTCCTTGGAGTTCTCCAATGAGATTGGTAGTAAAACCGAATAAAGTAAGATTGTGCTTAGATGCTCGAAAATTAAATTCGGTTACGAAAAAGGATGCATATCCATTACCAAATATTGAGGGAATCTTCGCACGATTGCCGAAGGCAAACTTGATATCCAAATTGGATCTCAAGGATGCCTTCTGGCAGATTAGCCTGGACGAAAAGTCGAAAGCATTGACGGCATTTACAGTGCCTGGAAGGCCATTGTATCAATTTGTGGTAATGCCTTTCGGGCTCTGTAATGCCCCACAGACAATGTGCAGGCTAATGGATGAGATTATCCCACCGGACTTACGCCATTGCGTTTTTGGCTATCTGGATGATCTCGTCATCGTGTCTGAAGACTTTCCCTCACATCTTGAAGTATTGGTAAGGATATCATCCCAATTTAGGAAAGCCAATCTTACCTTAAATATTTCGAAAAGCAAATTTTGTGTAAGGACAGTGAACTATTTGGGGTATGTGATTGGTAATGGTGGTATTACTACCGACCCCGAAAAAGTTTCTGCCATTCTGAACTGGCCTGCCCCCCGTAATTTGAAGCAGGTGCGAGGTTTTTTGGGGTTAACCGGTTGGTACCGTCGATTTGTACCAAATTTTGCCTCAGAAACTTTTGCAATAACTGAAGTGTTGAAAAGTAAGAAAAAATTCCAGTGGACCTCAGAAGCTCAGATTGCGTTCGAGAGACTCAAGGGGTTATTAACTTCTACGCCTGTATTGTCAAACCCGGATTTTGCCAAGAAGTTCTATCTTCACTGCGATGCAAGTGATTACGGAATTGGAGCGTACTTGTGCAGAAAGATGACGAGGGTAACGAGAAGCCGATTGCTTTCATGAGCAAGAAGCTAAACACCGCGCAACGTAACTACAGCGTTACCGAACGCGAGTGTTTAGCTGCTCTGGAAGCAATCAAAAGGTTTCGTTGTTATTTAGAACTTCAAGATTTTGAAGTTATCACTGACCACTCTAGCCTTCTATGGCTGATGCGGCAGCCCGATTTAAGCGGACGTTTGGCCCGCTGGGTGTTTAAGCTTCAGCCATATAAATTCACGATCAGCCATAGAAAGGGTAGAGAGAATGTGGTCCCTGATGCTTTGTCAAGGATACCATTCGATGAAGTTAGCAGTGTAGAAATTGTGGAGGCAGAAGTTGACCTGAATTCTAAATTTTTCGATGCAGAAGATTATGTGGATTTGCGTAGCAGGGTTGTGGAAAATGAAGCGAAATTTCCAGATGTTAAGGTCATTGATAAATATGTGTATTTTCGCACAGAACATTATTCTGGTAATGACGACCAGGAACAGCGCTCATGGAAACTATGGATTCCACATGGTCTTCGAAATGATACCATTTATAGGGCCCATGATACTGCTGTCACAGCTCATGGAGGTACATTCAAAACTTTAGAACTGTTGCGCAGAAACTTTTACTGGCCAGGAATGGTTAAGGACGTTAGGGAGTATGTGCAGAATTGCGATGTATGTAAAACCACTAAAAACCCAAACATTATTATGAGACCTCCTATGGGTAAGCACATACCTTCCGTACGGCCTTTTCAACGCCTTTATATTGATTTGCTTGGTCCTTATCCAAGGAGCAAATCAGGCTTTATTGGTATTTTGATTGTACTTGACCATCTTAGTAAATTTCATTGGCTTTGTCCACTCAAAAAATTTACTTCGACGGCTATAATGGACTTTCTACAGACGCAGATATTCCATACATATGGTGTACCTGAAACAATCGTTTCAGATAACGGCAGCCAGTTCAAAGCCAATGAACTAAACGCTTTTTTCACCAAATATGGCATTAACCATATGTACACGGCTTTTTACTCCCCGCAGGCTAACGCCTCGGAGAGAGTAAACCGATCGATAATTGCTGGAATTAGAGCCTTTCTGAAAAACGACCATAGACAATGGGATCAAAATCTCAGCGCGATCAGTTGTGCTCTTCGCAATTCATACCATCAATCCATAAACTGCTCACCATATCATGCTTTATATGGATTTGATATGATCACGCATGCTTCGTCTTATGAACTTTTGAAGAAATTAAATTTGCTTAACGAACCGACTACTGATTTATGCAGAGATGATCAGCTACAGCTTCTCAGAAATAGTTTACGAAAGCGTATTAGAGAGGCTTACGATAGGAATCAATGCCAATATAATCTCAGGGCTCGACCACAAAATTATAAAATTGGCCAGGAAGTATATAGGCGTAATTTTGCACAAAGTAATTTTGAAAAAGGCTTTAATGCAAAATTATCACCGGTATTTATTAAGGCTAGAATTCGTGAGAAATTGGGCAATAGCTATTATGTATTGGAGGATATGACTGGGAAAATAGTGGGTACTTTCCATGGAAAGGATATCAAATTATAGACGTCCGTTTTCCAGGTTATTTGCCTATGAAAATCTATCAAATAATCTGTTTTTGTAGTGGACGTCTTTGTCGACTAGTACCGCGTAGACACAAAAATTTCTGATATGCCTCATAAAGGAAAGAAAGACGAAAAGGGGATGAAACCAAGAATTTGTTTGCCAAAGAAAAAAAAAATATAGAAGGTCGAAAGAACACTTTTATTTGTTATACCAGGATCACAAACAAAAACTTGAATTCAATATTCTCATTTTTTTTTGGTAATTGTGCTGTCTACGCTGCCTAAATGACTCTTTGTTATAAATCAATTTTTTCTCAAATCCTCACTTATTTCATTTTTTTTTGTCTTCTCAAAGAGTAGTAGAACTCTCTCATATTACTATCAGGCGCTTGTCTCAGACTCAGATCACTTTACACATCATAGTTTTGTTTCATATTTTACTTGACTGTTCATACGTTTGTTACACAGAAAGTTGGAACAGAAATATTAAATAATTAGTCAAAGAATATTTTTGTGAATAAACCAAATTTTTAACATTTAGTGAATATGTTATTCACTAACCTGATAAAACAAATTTTAGTGAATGAATCTCTTAAAGTGATGGTATCTATGAATTTCAATTTATGTTGTGGCAACCCTGAATTTAATCGCGATTTTTCAATGGCAACTTTTGGGACGGTAATCGTACTTACAGTGATTGTTCGATCACACCTTTTGACGTTTTTCTTTAGCCACTTGCATGTCAGCAATCGAACCCCACAAGGCTTGCAAAATTTTCAAGAACTTCCTTTCCATTTTATCCAGTAAGGTGTTCGGATCAAAGTCACAAGAAATTAATTTTTAATTTACTAGAAAAATCGACAAACATCAGTGGAATTTTTAATGAAATTTATATTTCATATAAATTATATTTTCAATCAGAAAACATATTTAGTCGCAAAACGAGGTTTATGCAAATTTGTTGCCTACTCCAATCTGACTTCATCACGTGGAGTCAGCTTTCGACTCATCCAGTTGGAAATTAATATATTCATTGACCAAATTTAATGGGATCCCAGCATCAAGAGAAAATAAGCTTTTCCCATTCGAGAACGAGTTGTGTCCACGAATAGTTATATCATTGTCAAGGGTTCCGCGCCTCCCCACTTACATTAAGTAATATACGCAACCAACAACATTTCCATAGGGAGAGCGTACTCCGAACACTATTTTCCTGAAATTTATTTCTATGGCGAAATGGTAGAAATGAAGTAATAAGAGGAACCATAAATTTCTACACAAGGCCAGTGGGAAATTACAGCAAGTCCCTGGGCTGGCTGACTAAAAGCCATTCACATTTCACCTATTCATCACCATCTGAATTAGGTCGAATCATCTCATGATTTTAACTTAAAATCATCAATTTCATTATGGATCCATCCCAGTTTCATAATTTTTACATAAAGCCATCAGCATGTTATTTCTGAATTAAGGCAAGTCCCTAGTTCGACAGACTACACTTCACAGTTTTATCATAAAGTCTACAAGTAACTACGAGTCACCTCATTATTTCAATCAACTTCAACCAAAATTGTAATCGTATAATGTAATGGAATCTATCTCAGGGTTTAACCATATAGTCATCATTTGAATTAAACCAAGTCATCTCATCATTTCTACTTAAAATGATCAATTTCATCGTGATCGGCATAATGTAAAGAAACCTCCAGACATCCATTCCAGCCTCACCCTAGAGTCACCATTGTTTTACATATGTTTTAAGACCAGCTACATCATCTTTTTCGTTTAAATTCATCAATTACGTCAAGATCGATATCGTGCTATGAATTCAAGGAGATAAGCCTGTATTTTTGACATCTAAACTCTAAGTTAAAAAATTGGGATTCGACCATAACATTTTTATTGTGCTATTGCTGAATGGAATTGCAGATTTAAAAATATTTGCAAGAAAGTATAATCCAATTTTTATCCCATAAACAGCATCTACAGCATCGTTACCTGCGAAGGCCTTCTACGGATCGATATGCTGGTGAGTTTTATAAAAATTTATAATATATTTTGTGATATTATATTTTCTTGCATTGAGGTTTTTGCGTGAGTGTAGAAATCTTTAATATGAGATTGTGACTATTACCAGACACCTGTGCGTAAAAAAACAAAACAAAACAATCATTCATAAATGTTATACTATTGCTGAGTCTTCTTCTTCATGTCTGGAGCTGAGCTCCCACAGCAATGACGTCACAAGCATTAACAAGAATATTCATTCATGAGTACTGTTGATCATCATAAGTGTTATACCCTATACGGCTCTCTGGCATAAGCACAAACTCATAGTAAATATTTCTATCACCTGATAATTGCTTTGTTATGAAATGAAACAAAAAAATAACAAAATCAAATGCACAAAGATAAGGGTTTATAGGGGTGTCCCGAATCATAAATTAATTTTGTAAAATCAATATCTTTCGTTTGTATAAATATATATTTCTATTGTTTCTGGTATATAATCAGAACGTATTTTTTTTAATTTTTTTTATATTTATCAACTTGAATTCATATTGAAAAACTTAAATACTAGAGTTATGGTTTTTGATGATTCCTTCATAAATGCATACTAAACAAAATTACTATGCCATAATATGTTTTATATCAAGGTATAATGTTAAATTTCACTAATTAAAACTTATCTACTTAAAATTATTCTATATTAGCTATTATATCTATATTGCACGATTTCTAAAAATTCTATTTAAAAATGTTTTGAATAAAATTCGATAATTATAATGGATTGCTAAACTAAAATTTTCATGTTTTCTTATTGGAATGTAAATCAATAAAAATGTAATAAAAGCTTTAGAATTGGGGTTCTAGGTAATGAAATTAAGCCACTAGAACATAGGAAGGCGAGGGTTATGAGGCTTGTCTCTCGATGTCACCTGAGAGATATATATAATATTGGCTTTCGGAAAATACCATTTTTAGTGTTATTCTTTTTAAATTAATTTTCTCTTGATTAAAGCGGGTGTTTGTTTTTATTTTCTGTAATCATATTGGTCCATTTAGTTTCAGAGCAGCTTAAAAAAATAGGGAGTCTATAAAAATTAATTATTGTAATGGGAACTTAGTCTATGATGAGCAGGACGAGAACCCCCCACCCGACTGAAGTTAGCTAGAAAAAGGCTCCCGCAGTCCTAACTCAGCATAGACGGAAGGATGTTTATAAATTATTAGAACTTGCATCGAGATCCTCCGTGGTCCTGTACATTACAATACACGTTTTTGTGAGCCTAAGATACCAGAATATTTACAATTTCAGGCAAATCCGATACAAACTATGGCTTCTAGAAACCCAAGGAATTAAATCGGGAGATCGTTCTAATGGCGGCTATAGTAAAATATGGCCCCATACTCACCGTTTTCGGCACACCTCTTTATGGTCCTAAAATACCACCAGATGTCCAATTTCAAGCAAATTGGATAAAAACTACGGTTTCAATAAGCCCAAGAAGTAAAGTCGGGATATCGGTCTATATGGGAGCTATACCAAAACATGGACCGATACTCACCATTTTTGGCACACCTCTTTACGGTACGAAAATACCTCCAGATTTCCAATTTCCGGCAAATTGGATAAAAACTACGGATTCTAGAAGCCCAAGAAGTAAAATCGGGAGGTCGGTTTATATGGGGACTATATCAAAACCTGGACCGATATAGCACATCTTCAATCTTGACCTGCCTGCAGACAAAACACGAGTTTGTTCAAAATTTTATCACGATTGCTTCATTATTGAGGACTGTAGCGTGATTACAACAGACAGACAGACGGACATGGTTATATTGTTTTAGAATTTCTCCCTGATCAGGAATATAATGACTTTATATAGTCGGAAATCGATATTTCAATGTGTTACAAACGGAATGACAAACTTATTGTACCCCCGTCACCATTCTATGGTGGTGGGTATAAAAATGTGTAGATCCTATAAAATTTTAATATCAACCGGTTATAGAAATCAATACCTTTATAAAAATTTTACAAGTATATACGGCCGTAAGTTCGGCCAGGCCGAAGCTTATGTACGCTCCACCATGGACTGCGTATAAACTTCTTCCAAACACTGCCATCCACAATCGAATTACTTAAGTTGCGGTAACGCTTGCCGATGGCAACGTATCTTAAAAAATCCTAACACAGTCTTCTAAATTGTATGCAAGTCCATATATATTAAATTAAATTAAATTATTCAGTTTGAGAAAATTTTCTATAGACATAAAATTTTGACAAACTTTTCTATAGAAATAAAATTTTAACAAAGTTTTCTATAGAAATAAAATTTTGAAAAATTTTTTTAAAGAAATAAAATTTTGACAAAATTTTCTTTAGAAATAAAATTTTGACAAAATTTTCTTTAGAAATAAAATTTTGACAAAATTTTTTTAGAAATAAAATTTTGACAAAATTTTCTACAGAAATAAAATTTTAACAACAATTTTCTATAGAAATAAAATTTAAACAAAATTTTCTATAGAAATAAAATTTTGACAAAATTTTCTATTCAAAAAAAATTTTTGACAAAATTTTCTATAGAAATAAAATTTTGACAAAAGTTTCTATAGAAATAAAATTTTGAAAAAATATTCTATATAAATAAAATTTGGGTAGATTATTTTTGGCTCGAGTGACACCCATGATTATGAACCGATATGGACCAATTTTTGTGTGATTGGAGATCGGCTATATATATAACTATAGACCGATATGGACCAATTTTGGTATGGTTGCTAGCGGCCATATACTAACACCACGTTCCAAATTTGAACCGGATCAGATGAATTTTGTTCCTCCAAGAGGCTCCGCAAGCCAAAGCTGGGGATCGGTTCATATGGGGCCTATATATAATTATGGACCGATGTTGACCAATTTTTGCATGGTTATTAGAGACCAAGTTTCAAGTCGTTAGCTTGTTTCGTTCGGAAGCTAGCGTGATTTCAACAGACGGACGGACATGCTTAGATCGACTCAGAATTTCACCACGACCCAGATTATATATACTTTATGGGGTCTTAGAGCCATATTTCGATGTGTTACAAACGGAATGACAAAGTTAATATACGCCCAACCTATGGTGGAGGGTATAAAAATTGCGATAAACTAGAGTACTACTATTTACCAGTCCTGGAATAGGTCCGTTAGTGGCAATTTGGATCAATTTCCAGTAGGGTATATTCTTTATGGGATCAATTTTTCGATGTTTTACAAACGGAACCCAAAAAAAAATACACGAAATTTTTCCAATTAAAGTCTTAATTGAGTTTTAGAAAATATTCAGTTAAAAATTTAATTGATTCAACAAATTTTTTAATTGAAACAAAAATCAATCAATTTTGTGTGAATGACAATGGTGGAACGTATGGAAAGGGAACCAAATGAAATATATCCTTCTGTTTCTAATATCCTTTCGCTTTGTGGTTTTTGTGAGAACGTTATAAGAGATACTTTAATTACTTAATAAAAAATTACCACCACGATTGGCAGACAGTAAACCTTTGATTACCTTTAATTGTTGGTAATTTCATGAAAACTGACTCTTCAGTGAATTATTCTGAGCACTGCCACATAGGTAAGAGATGTGCAATTGTGCGAGTATTACAAAATGTAATATAATCGTTTTATCTATGGCATTTGTCTTTCTGTACAGCACATCAAACATATGTTGAAAATGTAATTTCATATTCCAAATACAAAGGATATTGTGTCCTGACTTGTTATAAGAAGTTTTTTTTTTTATATCTCAACACTCTATAAAAATCCCTTTGCACATACATTATTGATGCCAGACAAGGGTATGCTAAAGACAACCTTTATTTCACAATTATGTGTAATTTCAAACATTTTCAGATTTTCCAATTCCATTGAAGGGCAATTTTATTGGGGGTTTGTATGTTATAACATCTCCTTTAGAAATTAGTTTCCTTTATACGAGGTTTGAACTGTGGTGATCAATTTTCCTTAACAACAAAATCGGCTTCCCGCTGATATTCCTTAGATATTCTAAACCTTAAAATTGTGTTTGTAAATATTTTCCTTGGACGATTGCAATGTTTTCTAAAACAAAACCAAACAATTGAACAAAATAATGTTCAAGGATTTCATTGAATTGTTCGGGGGTTTCATGTCTTATTGCAATAGAGAATATTATATTTTTTATGTTTGTTGGTCTTTTATGAAAATGGTTCCGTGCATGTCATGAATCTTTGGCATTCTTCATAGTTCAATGATTGATTACTGTATGAATGCCACCCTTTATATGTGGATTCAATTTCAATTTAACTCAAGCGAAATAAAATTGAAGTATTAGCATACCATTTACCGTCCGCCCATGAGTTGAATTTAAACTACCGAGTTAGACACAATTTGTTAGACTTCTACAAATTCTCTAGACTTAAAATTTATAAAAGCCATTTTTAGTTGAGTCATACTGAGGAATCATATACATCCAAGGCCGTAGCCAGGATTTTAATTCGAGGGGGGGGGGTGGTTCAACTTAAAAACAAAATATTCATATAATCTCATGTGTAGAAAATTTTATTTATGCATAAGTATGTATACAATATTTTTATAATATTAAATTGAGCCGACGGGCTTTTTGGGCAGCAAATAAATCAATTACTTCTTCAGTCGGCACATTTATTCGGCGATGAACCGACATTAATGCCAATCCTTCGAGTCTACTCTCGCCAGTCGCCATTTCTAAGATACGTCTTTAATCTCTTCATTGTTGAAAATGAAAGTTCGGATGAGTACGTAGTAACTGCAGGGATGGAAAATGCAGTACTATAGTGCTTTTTCACCCCGGTCAGTACCGTAGTACCCCCGCGAATGATTTAGTACCTTTTGTGTAGACATTTTTGAGTCGATATCAGATTTATGGTACAATAGCTTTGACAAAATATTTTAATATTTTGAGAAAGTCTTTATCAATCTTATTTGCTAATAGTCTTTTACAAATATGGCAAAACAGACATGTTCATGTGGGAAGAAAATCTCGATTTTGTAAAAGGCATAGTCAAAAACAGGATTTTATTGAACTTCAAGAATGTTTTAGTCGAAAAAAGAATGCGATTCTATATTATCGATTTTTTATTTCGGTAGAAAATGTTGTCAAAATTTTATTTCTATATAGAATTTTTACAAAATTTTATTTATATAGAAAATTTTGTCAAAATTTTATTTCAATTGAAATTTTTGTACAAATTTTATTTCTATAGAAAAAATTTTGCAACATTTTTTATCTACAGATTTTTTTTGCAAAATTTTATTTCTATAGAAAATTTTTGCAAAATTTTATTTATATAGAAAATTTTGTCAAAATTTTATTTTCTTTAAAATAGAGTCTTTTGGCAATAATTTTCCAGTGAAATTTAGTAAAAAGTACCTTTCCGCTAAAAAAAATAACTTTTTTGTACTTTCTTAAAAATTGTATTTTCCATCCCTGAGTAACTGGCAAAGTGACCAAAATTTTTAAAAGAATATGCACGTTTGGAAATATCTCTTTATTGCACTCTCCAAGTGCCTCCATCGCTGAATTAGGCAGGTTCTTTTCGCAGGTTTTGCGCCATTTCATTTACACATGTGTGTTTGGCTGTTTCGTTGTTGTTGCTATGGCCAAACAAAGCGAGTCATGTTCACAAAAAGAACAACAAACACAAATAAAAAGCAGAAAGACATTTTCCAAAAATGAAATTTGTGGTGCGAGAACAAAAACAATTTGTTCTTTCGACGTCGTTTGACGGGCTTTTCAACTAGAATCAAATCATAGAATAGATTTGTGCAAGTTTTATAGGTAAGCGTTTTTCAAAATAAAACCTTACACTGAAAAAACAGTGAACCCACCAGGAAGAAAACTTTCGGTTAATTTTTTTTTTTGGGGGGGGGGGGGTTGGTTTATATTGAGACTACCCTACGGGAAATTGGTGCAAATTGCCACTGACGGACCTATCACAGGACTGGTACCGGTTATACAGTTTGTCGCAATTTTTAAATAACATATTGATAATTTAATGATTTCCATACTCGCTTGATATAAAAATCTTATTGGATCTACATATTTAGTGAAGAAGAATTACCGGAATAACCTATTCAACATTTTTCAAAAGTTTTTAATTTCTGGCGCGATTCGGATAACCAAACTGAAACAGATTTCTAAGAGTTTGTCCGAGACTGGTTCATGAGAACCTGTCTATGGAGTGCTACTACTAAAAGGCGTGTCCTAAAGTGTAAATTTACCCCGTCAATGACAAACCCATCTTAAAGTGACCGGTCACGTTTTGACCAGAACTAGGACTGGTCCATGCACATTAGGGACAAGTCCTGTACCGGTCCTGTGGTTGATCCATTTCCCGTAGGGTATGTATATCAAAACCTGGACCGATGTAACCTATCTTCGAACTTCACCTGCGTCATGCCGAAACACAAATCTCAGTGAAAGTTTAGGACTATGGTGGCATTATTGAAGGCTGCAGCGTGATTACAACAGACAGACAGACGGACATGGTAATATCGTCTTAGAATTTCTCTCTGATCAAGAACATATATACTTCTCATAATCGGAAGTCGATATTTCAAAATGTTACAAACGGAATGGCAAACTTATTATACCCCGATCACCATTCTATTGTGGTGGGAAATATTTAAATCTAAAGCACTTTTACAAAATGCATTTATTATTTATCGGTCGATAGATATTTATTAGAAGTATAAGAAAATTTGATATTACAAGAAAAATGTGGGTATTTTGACCATATTAACCCAAGTTGGAAGAACACATTTATGGAGGTTTTGTCTAAATCTGCACTCAAAAAAGTGAACCCTATATTTCATTAAAGCCGATTCAATTATATTTTAGTTTGTTTCCATGACTTTAATAATTTTTGGTGTATGTTAGTTAAATTAACTAAAACAGAGGAAACATGTAAGGCAAGACTAAAGTCGGGCGGGGCCGACTATATTATACCCTGCACCACTTTGTAGATCTAAATTTTCGATACCATATCACATCCGTCAAATGTCTTGGGTGCTATATATAAAGGTTTGTTCCAAATACATACATTTAAATATCACTCCATCTGGACAGAATTAGATAGTCTTCTACAAAATCTATAGACTCAAAATTTAAGTCGGCTAATGCACTAGGGTGGAACACAATGTTAGTAAAAAACAAGTATATACGGCCGTAAGTTCGGCCAGACCGAAGCTTATGTACCCTCCACCATGGATTGCGTAGAAACGTCTACTGAAGCCGATGGCAAGCTATCATAAAACTTCCTAACAACGTAATATATACCACATAGTCCATACGTGGTATGTATTAAACTACAAAAGGGCCGATTAAATACGTATATAATTAAGTTTAAAGTTTCTATAGAAATAAAATTTTGACAACATTTTCTATAGAAGTAAAATTTTGACAAAATTTTCTATAGAAATAAAATTTTGAAAAAATTTTCTATAGAAATAAAATTTTGACAAAATTTTCTATAGAAATAAAATTTGGAAAAAATTTTCTATAGAAATAAAATTTTGACAAAATTTTCTATAGAAACAAAATTTTGACAAAATTTTTTATAGAAATAAAATTTTGACAAAATTTTCTATAGAAATAAAATTTTGACATAATTTTCTATAGAAATAACATTTTGACAATGTTTTCTATAAAAAAAATTGGTAGATTATTTTTGGCTCGAGTGGCAACCATGATTATGAACCGATATGGACCAATTTTTGTGTGATTGGGGATCGGCTATATATAACTATAGACCGATATGGACCAATTTTGTCATGGTTATTAGCGGCCTTATACTAGCACCACGTTGCAAATTTCAACCGGATCGGATGAATTTTGCTCCTCCAAGAGGCTCCGGAGGACAAATCTGGGAATCGATTTATAAGGGGGCTATATATAATTATGGACCGATATGGACCAATGCTCGCATGGTTGTTAGAGACCATATACTAACACCACGTACCAAATTTCAACCGGATCGGTTGAATTTTGCTCCTCTAAGAGGCTCCGGAGTTCAAATCTTAGAGCAATATTTCGATGTGTTACAAACGGAATGACAAAGTTAATATACCCCCATCCTATGGTGGAGGGTATAACAAGTAAGTAAAGTCAGAAGTCGGGCGGGGCCGACTATATTATACCCTTCACCAGTATGTAGACCAAAATTTGTGTTACCATCTCAACTCCTTCAAATTTGTTGGGAGTTATTATCAAGGTTTATATTCCCATATAAAAATATTTATATCTGAAACGATTTGGAGACAATTTTTTGTATTTCTACAAAATCGCTAGAATTAAGAATTAAATCGGCTAACGCCCTTAGATGAAAGCTAAAACACGTAAATGGGAGAATAATTATGGCCTCCAAGGTCATATGTGTCGGGCGAAAGATATATATGGGAGCTATATCTAAATCTGAACCGATTTCAACCAAATTTGGCACACTTAATGACACTATTAAACGTATTCCTTTTGCAAAATTTTAAGGAAATTAGAGCAAAACTCGAGCTTTGGAAGCCATATAAGTGCAAATCGGACGAAAGATATATACGGCAGCTATATCAAAATCTGAACCGATTTGAATCAAATTTGGCACACTTAACGATAGTATTGAACGTACTTGTTATGCAAAATTTGAAGCAACTCAGGGCAAAACTCTGGCTTTTGAGGCCATATAAGTGCAAATCGGACGAAAGACATATATGGGAGCTATATCTAAATCTGAACCGATTTCAACGAAATTTGGTATACTTAATGATGCTAATAAACGTACTCCTTGTGCAAAATTTGAAGCAAATCAGAATAAAACTCTGGCTTTTGAAGCCATATAAGTGCAAATCGGACAATAGATATATATGGGAGCTATATCTACATCTGAACCGATTTGGCTGATATTTTGCACATCTTACGAAAGCCCCAAAAATATTTGGCTGGCCGAAATTTCGAGAAAATTCGTTTATAAATACGTCAATTATGACCAGATCGGTGATAAATATATATGGCAGCTATATCTAAATCTGAACCGATTTTTTTCATAATCAATAGCGATTGTCTTTGAGCTAATGTCGATCAGACTTAAACTGCGAACTGTACTTTGCACAGTATAGCGCAGGGTATAACTATGGGAAACCTTTAAATCTGAAGCAATTTTAAGGAAGGTTAGGTTAGGTTAGGTTAGGTTATGTGGCAGCCCGATATATCAGACTCACTTAGACTATTCAGTCCATTGTGATACTACAGTGGTGAACTTCTCTCTTATCACTGAGTGCTGCCCGATTCCATGTTAAACTCAATGACAAGGGACCTCCTTTTTATAGCCGAGTCCGAAAGGCGTTCCACATTCCTGTGAAACCACTTAGAGAAGCTTTAAAACCCTCAGAAATGTCACCAGCATTACTGGGGTGGGATAATCCACCGCTGAAAAACTTTTTGGTGTTCGGTCGTAGCAGGAATCGAACCCACGACCTTGTGTATGCAAGGCGGGCATGCTAACCATTGCACCACGGTGGCTCCAAATTTTAAGGAAACTTCGCAAAAGTTTATTTATGATTTATCGCTCGATATATATAGTAGTAGTAGTAGTAGTAATTCTTTATTTTATCCAAAATTGTTTACAAACTATTTGATTGAATTTAAACAGTGCAATATATGTTTAGTGAGATGGAAAATAAGAATTGTATTGATATAAACCGAAGACTATGACCTATGGTCGTCAGTCCCTTTATATGTTTCATTATTTCTTAGAAAAATTTTAAAGATTAAAAATTGAATTCGTACATCAATTCTTTTCTGTAATTTACACAAGTTTTTGTAAAGCTTGCAAGTACTTTCCAATTTATCACGAAACCATTCAAAATTTGTATTAGCTCATTCTCATTAAGCGAAACCTTTTGGAAATATTGGTATCGAAATTCATTTAATGCTGGGCATTTGCATAAGAAATGCTGCAAATTTTCATTTTCATTTAAGTTGCACATTGAACAAAGGGGATTTCCATTTTGATGAAAGCGATTTTCATTTAATTTAATCATGCTGCTTTTTGCTTTTAATATCCACATTATTTCGTCTGGAGTTAAATTGTTATGTATATATAAAGAGCCAGCCATTGGATCAAGCTTGCTATAAAATCTGGAAGTCTCAGTGGCTTTTCCGATATGATAATTAAAATGTTTCGATTGTAAATTCTGCAAAAGCAAATCCGTTTTCCCAATCCAATGATTTTTCGAGACTATCTCAAGAGGGCCAACATCATTCTCTGTCATGAGGTCCATTATGTTTTTTGCCCAAAATAACTTTTGGCTCAAAACTTGTTTTGCCAATATATGGGGTAGTCTTTCTTCGCTGTAATCAAAAAGTACTCGGTTCAGATATCTTAAGTGTGTTTTCAACGTGTACATATGTCCATTTTCAACTCCAGTTTCGAGCATGAGTATATAAGAGGGTGTGAAGGATGGCATTTTTAATATTTTCTTTAAGAAGAATAAAGTAAGGGTGTCCACTTCTTCGAACTGTGAGAACCCCCATACTTGCGACCCATAAAATTGGATTGCTCTACAGACAGCAAGAAACAGTTTCCATTTTACCGTAAGGGACACATTTGCCTTGGAAAGAAGAGTTTTCCATGTTGAATTAATGCTGATTGATTTCTCTTCTGAATATGCTTACTAAAAGAGAGTTTCGGTGTGAGAATCATTCCTAGGTAGCAATATTCGGATGTAATATCAATTTGTTCACCTTTATAGAACCATTTTTCGGCATTTGCATTTCGCCCACCTCTCTTGAAAATCATTATTTTCGACTTATCCAAGTTGACCTCCATATTCCAGAGTTCGCAGTATTTTTCAAGTTTATTTATCATCTGTTGTAATACATTTATTTCATTTGCCAAGAGTACAATATCATCAGCGTAAAGTAATAGTCGAATAATTATGTTATCCACGTATGTTCCACCGCCAATAAAATCATTTAAATCATCCAAATATAGAGCAAATAAAAGGGGCGAGAGAAGACAACCTTGTTTGACCCCTGTTTTAGTAATGAAATCGTCAGAGAGTACCTTTCCAGTCCATACTGCGAATGAAGTTTTTTCGTATACCCTTTCAATAAAACGTAACATCTTTGTCGAAACACCAAGATTATTTAACTTATAAATCATAGCATTACGTGATACCCTACCAAAAGCAGATTTAAAATCGACAAAGAACGCATATGTTTTTAAGTTTTTGTGCCAGTTCAGGTGAATAATTGAGCAGAGGGAAAATATATTATCCGATGTAGAATAGTTTTTACGAAAACCTGCTTGGTATTCATTAAGTTTCCCATGCTTTTCTGTCCATTTTGCTAGTCGCTAGGTGATTATTCCCATCATTATCTTTGGCAGGCAATTCATAAAAGATATACCTCTGTAGTTAGCCGGCTGTGAGTTGTCTCCCTTTTTAAAAATTGGGTATATAATACTTTTATGGAATTCTGGATCAAGAACACCGGTCACAAAAATCTCATTACAGGAATTAGTTATTTCCTGTAGTAGATTATCTGGTGCAAATTTAAAAAACTCATATGTTATTCGGTCTTCTCCGGGTGCTTTATTTAACTTTGCTTTTGATAGGAACTCTCTTACTTCAAGTAGAGTGATATCTGCATCTAAATCTTCATCAAACATGTTCATATGTGCATAGAGAAAATCTGAAGATAGCTGTGGCTGATTTAGTAGTTGTTGGAAGTGAGCTTTAAAGGCGGAAGCTGACACCTGCATATTTTGTGTCGTTTCTTCATTTCGAATTTCTTTAACAATCTTCCACCAGTCTTTTGAGTCATTTACGAAGTCTATTTTTTTCTCTAGTTTAATTTGGTATTGGATTTTAGCATTACGGCATATCTCTTTATATTTTTTGTTTAGATGTATATAACGATTTTTGTTTTCATCTGTGTTCTCCTTTCTGTATTTACAAAGACTCTTAAAAGAAGCTTTCCTGGCATTAAAACACTGTATGTTAAACCATCGTTCCTTTTTTGGAAAACTAACATAATTCTTAATGCATGATTTATTTGCTTTTTTTATTATTTTTCCAATCTCATTGAAACTATATGGTGATTGTTGCCTCCGTGATTCTATTAAGTTTTGCACTTTACTTTTGTATTCTGACGATTTTCTATCATTCCATTGCAGTTTGGGAGGGAGTGACTTTTTAATATCTTCAAATTTCCTCTCTATAAATGTCATAGATAAAACTATTGGCATATGATCCGACCAAGTCTGTTTATCAACTTTAAATGAATCAATTGAATAAAGTAATTCTTGAGATATCGCACATATATCGTTGGCGGAGGTGCCTATAGTACTCACAAAAGTAAATTCCCCAAAATTATATATATATAGTCATTTTTACAACTTTTTGACTAAGCAGTGGCGATTTTACAAGAAAATGTTGGTATTTTGACCATTTTTGTCGAAATCAGAAAAACATATATATGGGAGCTATATCTAAATCTGAACCGATTTTAACCAAATTTGGCACGCATAGGTACAATGCTAATTCTACTCCTTGTGCAAAATTTCAACTAAATCGAAGTAAAAAATTGGCCGCTGTGGTCATATGAATGTAAATCGGGCAAAAGCTATATGTGGGAGCTATATCTAAATCTGAACCGATTTCAAGAAAATTTGGCACACTTGACTATAGTACGACTTGTTCTTCTTGTGCAAAATTTTAAGCAAATTAGGGTAAAACTCTGGCTTCTAGGGCCATATAAGTCCATATCGGGCGAAAGATATATATGGGAGCTATATCTAAATCTGAACCGATTTCAATAAAATTTGGCACACTTGACTATAGTACTAATTGTTCTTCTTATGCAAAATTTTAAGCAAATTAAGGTAAAACTCTGGCTTCTGGGGCCATATAAGTTCATATGGGAACTATATCTAAATCTGAACCGATTTCTTTCAAAATCAATAGGGTTTTATTCTGAGCCAAAACACATACTTGTGCCACATTCTAAGTCGATTGGACTAAAACTGCGACCTAGACTTTGATTACACAAATGTGTTCACGGACAGACCGACATGGTTATATCGACTCAGGAGCCCACCCTGAACATTTTTGCCAAAGACACCATGTGTCTATCTCGTCTCCTTCTGGGTGTTGCAAACATATGCAACTTATAATACCCTGTTCCACAGTTTGGCGTAGGGTATAAAAATTATACACAAATGAAGCATAAAATTAATTTCGTGATTGAAGCCAAAAGTATATTTATTATTGAGATACAGATTTTACCAGTTGGGAAGAGAAACTGCAACTAACCTGGACCTGGTCATGGACTCAGGGCTTAGGTGGCGAGGAGAGTGAGGACCTAATTAACACAAGTATAGATCATTGGAGGGCACAATAATCCGAATTCGGACTGTCCGTAGACTATAGTAGCACGTCATGATGTCATAACGATACGGAGAAGCTCTAATTATTCCATGTTCATGTAATTATCAAATATTTCTCAAGGACTCTATATTCAAAGCAATTCGTTGTTAAATGGGAATTACGTTTGCGCGCCAAAAAAAAAATCCTTTATTTCATTGCACAACTGCCTCCTAACAAAATCTTATTTAAATCTCTTGTCCTCTTGGCATTCTTAGTTATTCACAAAAGGACATAATACTTGCTCCTACACAGTGTTTTGTGCTAATTTGCTCATTTTATTCAATTACTTCCTTGGCAGCAAAGACAATGAATTTGCGCAGGCGCTGCTTGCTTAAATTTCAAAGGAAGCATTATAGGTTTACTCCTTAAGACTCCCTATTCGCTTGCCCTCCTACATCTCTCAGGTATCGTTTCTATCCATTTCGGGCGGTATAGAAGGTTCTATTGCCATTACAGTTTTTCTCGCCTCCTTCGGAGTTTGGTGTTAACATTTTTCCTGCTGTTTACGCACTGTTGTGTAATTATTTTGTACAATCTACTCAAAATATTTAAGACGATCAAGCAGGCTTGTCTGCAGACATGGCAGAGCTAACAATCATTGCCATTTGGAAGACATTCGCTATCTTTGGCCAAGGCTGTCTATTGTAATCCAACCATAGTCGTGGTTGGTGGTGGTATGCCAAAATGGTTTGACATCTTCCATTTCCCAGTAATATGATCGAATTTCTGTATTGTGCCTTCCAACAAACAAGGCTTATTAAAGGCCTTTATTCTATTGGCATTATTTACCGAATATGGCGAAAACATGATTTTTCCTATGAAGGAGATCTTTTATCCTGTTGTGCAATTATATGATAAAATAATCTCTGGAAACTCTATGCCAAACAAAAGGCTTACAAAATATGATGTTAAAATGGTTGAAGGACTGGGATTTCTTTCTTATAAAGTCTTAGACAAAAAGAAACGTAAACGATTATTTTATTACTAAAAACAATAGTCAAGCCAAAAAAATTGTAAGATAGTTCATATAGAGTCCATGTGAAATATAACAAGCAGGAGGTGCAGATTTGAAATTTATAATCGAATAGCGTTAGTTACAATTGAAATCTCTAAAAAGGGGCTCGAGAGGTGTCATTCTAAAAAAAAAAAAAAAAAAAAAAAAACAAGTATATACGGCCGTAAGTTCGGCCTGGCCGAATCTTATGTACCCTCCACCATGGATTGCGTAGAAACTTCTGCGAAAGACTGTCATCCACAATCGAATTTCTTGCGTTGTGGTAATACTTACCGATTGCAAGATATCTTAACACTTCTTAACATCGTTTTCTAAATTGTGAGTTAGTCCATACGTGGTATATATTAGACAAAAAAGTTATGTATAGGTAAGTCTACAAATAATTACGAATCGATATGGACTTTTGCGAGGTACGTGGGGAGCCAGAATTGAAATATGGGGGTCGCTTATATGGGGGCTATAATTATGAACTTGATATGGACCAATTTTTGTGTGATTGGGATCGATTTATCTGAGAGCTATATATAACTATAGACCGATATGGACCTAGTTAGGTATGGTTGTAAGCGGCCATATACTAGCACAATGTACCAAATTTCAACTGACTCGGATGAAATGTGCTCCTCCAAGAGGGTCCAAAACCAAATCTCGGAATCGGTTAATATGGGGGCTATATATAATTATGGACCGATATGGACCACTTCCTGCATGGTTGTTAGAGACTATATACTAACACTACGTACCAAATTTCAACCAAATTTCATCCAGATCGGATGAATTTTGCTTCTCCAAAAGACACCGGAGGTCAAATCTGGGGATCGGTTTATATGGGGGCTATATATAATTATGGACTCATATGAACCAATTCCTGCAAGGTTGTTAGAGACTACATACTACCAAGGGGCTCCGGAGGTCAAATCTGGGGATCGGTGTATATGGCGGCTATATATAATTATGGACGATGTGGACCAATTTTTGCATGGTTGAAATTAGCTTGTCTTAGATGCTCCGCAAACCAAATCCGGGGATCGGTTTATATGGGGCTATATATAATTATGGACCGATGTGGATCAATTTTTGCATGGTTGATAGAGACTACATACTAACATCACGTACCTAATTTCAACCGAATCGGAGGAATTTTGCTCTTCCAAGGGGCTCCGGAGGTCAAATCTGGGGATCGGTGTATATGGGGGCTATATATAATTATGGACCAATTCGTGCATGGTTGTTAGAGACAATATACTAACACCATGTACCAAATTTCAGCCGTATAGGATGATATTTGCTTCTCTTAGGGGCTCCGTAAGCCAAATCGGGGGATCGGTTTATATGGGGGCTATATATAATTACGGACTGATGTGGACCAATTTTTGCGAGGTTGATAGAGACTACATACTAACATCACGTACCTAATTTCAACCGAATCGGAGGAATTTTGCTCTTCCAAGGGGCTCCGGAGGTCAAATCAGGGGATCGGTGTATATGGGGGCTATATGTAATTATGGACCAATTAGAAACAATATACTAACACCATGTACCAAATTTCAGCCGGATAGGATGAAATTTGCTTCTCTTAAAGGCTCCGGATATCAAATCTGGGGATCGGTGTATTTGGGGGCTATATATAATTATGGATCGATGTGGACCAATTTTTGTATGGTTGTTAGAGACCATATACCAACACCATGTACGCAATTTCACCCGGATCGGATGAAATTTGCTTCTCTGAGACGCTCCGCAAGCCAAATCTGGGGATCGATTTATATGGGGGCTATATAGAGAGACCATATTGCCGAAGACAACTAAGGTCACCAAAGTCTCCCGATCTCACTCCATTGGACTTTTGCGCCTGAGGCTTTTCGGGTTAGAGTTATGGTAATGTTGGCTCTAGAAAATACCCCAGTGACCAATATTTCAAGGCGGCTTTATCAGTCCGTTTGTAACACATCAAAATATTGGTCTCAGACCTCATTAAGTATTTGTATATGTTAGGTTAGGTTAAAGTGGCAGCCCGATTAAGATTCAGGCTCATTTAGACTATTCAGTCCATTGTGATTTGTATACGTTGCGTCGTGGTGAAATTGTGAATCGATCTACGAAGTCCATCCGTCCTTCCCGCTGTTAAAATCGGAAGTTATTGCAAATGGTCCATATCGGACCTTGAGGTATAGCATACATATAAACCGACCCCCAAATGTGACTGTAGGATCCTGTTGAAAGAGCAAATTTCATCTGAGACCCTTGAACGCGATTGGTACGCGATGTTAGTATATGCCACCTAACAACAATGAAAAAATTGGTCCAAATCGGTGCATAGTTACATATAGCCCCATACAAACAGATCCCAAGATCTGGCCTCCGGGGTCTCTCGGTAGAGTAAATTTTATTCGATCCGGTTGAAGTCTCACAACCATGCAAAAATTGGTCGATATCGGTCCATAGTTATATATGGCCCCTATAAAAAGCGATCCCCAGATTTGACCTCCGGGGCTCTTGAAGGTAGTAAGGTTCATCCGAACCGATTGAAATCACGCTAACTTTCGAACGAAACAAGCTATCAACTTGAAACTTGGCGCAAGTAGTTGCTATTGATGTAGGTCATACGGTATTGCAAATGGGCCATATCGGTCCACTTTTACGCATAGACCCAATATAAACGGACCCCCAGATTTGGCTTGGGGATCCTCTAAGACAAGCTAATTTCAACCAATCCGGTTGAAATTTGGTACATGATGTTAGTATATGGCTGCTAACAACCATACCAAAATTGATCCATATCGGTCTATAGTTATATATAGCCGATCCCCAATCACACAAAAATTGGTCCATATCGGTTCATAATCATGGTTGCCACTCGAGCCAAAAATAATCTACCAAAATTTTATTTCTATAGAAAATTTTGTCAAAATTTTATTTCCATAGAAAATTTTGTAAAAATTTTATTTCTATAGAAAATTTTGTTAAAATTTTATTTCTATGGAAAAATTTGTTAAAATTTTATTTCTATAGAAAATTTTGTTTATTTAATATATACCACGTATGGACTTACCTACAATTTAGAAGACGATATTAGGAGGTTTTAAGACACCTTGCCATCGGCAAGCGTTACCGCAGTGTTTAGAAGAAGTTTCTTCGCAATCCATGGTGGAGGGTACATAAGCTTCGGCCTGGCCGAATATACGGCCGTATATACTTGTTTTTTACTTGCGTTGATAATATTGTTATACCCTCAATAGTATGGGAAGCGGGTATATTAACTTTATCATTCCATTTGTAACGCATCGAAATATTGGTCTCAGATGGTGGAATTCTGAGCACGGTTGACACATGAGCCAAAAATAATCTACCAAAATTTTGAGAAAATTTTACCAATAAACTTGCAAACAAATAAAACTTGTCGAAATTTTATTTCTATAGGAAATTGTATCAACAATTTTTTTCTAAAGTAAATTTTATAAACATTTTATTTATATAGAAAATGTTGTCAAAATTTTATTTCTGAAAACTTTTTTGAAATTTTATTTTTATAGAAAATTTTATCAAAATTTTATTCCTAGAGTAAATTTTGTCAACATTTTATTTCTATAGAAAATTTTGTCAAAATTTTATTTCTATAGAAAATTCTGTCAAATTGTTATTTCTACAGAAAATTTTGTCAATATTTAATTTCTATAGACAGTTTTCTCAAATGGGAAGTACCTCTTAGTTGGCGAAGAATCAAGAATTCTACCAATCTACAAAGTAGTAAACACCTACCATTTTTGGTAGAATTCTACTAACTATGGAAACCGTGATTCTGAGTCGATGTACTTTTCCGGCGAAAAAGGTCAGAACATGATTTTTTTTTTTTGAAAATTTTCCCTTTTCCCTTTTTGCATTGATAGTTTTTGAACCACTTAACTTATCACAGATCAAATTATACACGATTATGTATATGTCAAATTTGTTTAGTGAAAAAGAGCGAAAAACTAAAAATAACGGAGTATCTCAAAAAGTGTTCCATTAAAAAAATTTTATCATTTTTTTTTTTTTTTTGAATTCAGCAGATCAAGATATATAACAAACGTCAACTCTCATGAAATGTACATATATCAATTAGTAGTGCAATGGTTATTGAATTCTGGACCCTCTTGGAGCCCATGTGCACCATCTAGCACCATGCAAAAATTTGTCAATATCGGTTCATAATTATATATAGGCTGCTCTTTACAAAACCGTTCAATAACTAAAGGGAGTTTCATAGGTATTTAATCTGAATTTTTATCTAATATCGATTCCATCATAAAATGTTTGTCTGGCAAATGGCATAACATATAATTGACAATATTATTAGGCATGTTCAACAACTCTATCCCTTAGACATTTCTAAAATCTCCAAACAATTAAAAAAATTCTGTGGCCACGTATTGTTGGTAATTTTTGAGGTCTTAGACAAAGCCCCCATATCGAAGGAAATGAACCATTTTACAAACTGAAATAAAAAAAAAATGTCTAACAAAATCTTAATCTTTTCAAAGGAAATTAAATATCTCATGTTTTCTTTTGCTATAGAATCTTATAATTTCTTTGGCGTTCCCATATGATGAAGCAAAACAAAAAATTGTGGACTACAATAAAACTGAGCTACTCTCATAGGTCATCAGAAACTCTTATGGCCTTGGGCATTTTTAAAGATTATTTGATTAAAGTACAAATGCCAAAGCAAACAACAATAACAAGTAGTTAAATTTGTAAAAAAAATACCATTGTAAATATGTCTATGTGTGTGTGTGTTACAGATTATTTTTCAAGAATTTTCAGTTACATTGACACAATAATGGCTTTTCACTGACATTGAACCCCAGAATGTCCTTTTTAGTCACATTTAACCTCCACAACAATGTCTCCCATACAAAATGGTAATCTTACTTTGGCTTCCTCTTCTAGTTTGCATGACTTCTTTTTCCTATTCTGCTTTTTTTTTTGATAACCTTTGTCCTATATCTACATTTATCATCCACGTTTGTTCAAAAATCTTTTCAATGCCTTTTTGGGCAATTTTTGTAAGTAACACGCTTTTGTTCTCAAAATACTGATTTCTTTTGTTTCGTACATGGCATTGCTATTCAGGCTGCTAAGTGTAAACGAGCAAAAATTTGTAGGCATTAATATTTTTGGCTGCCCAAAAGGAAGAACTGACTAGTAGTCAGTCGTTGTTGAGACTAATTGTCATGAGTTTTAGTTTAAAAAAGGTTTTTAGCATTTCACAATGAGGTGATCAGCACATACAAGAAATTAACAGTGGGCAAAACTGTAAGAAATTTGCAAGGAATTTTTAATACTCTGATTTTATTTCTGATTTTATTTCTGGCGAAACTTTTATAAAATTTGCCTAAAATTTGGAACCTGGTGCAATTTAAGCGATATTACAGATTTTGGATCTGTATTATCGCTTAGAATAAATAAATAACAAGTTTATACGGCCGTAAGTTTGGCCAGCCCGAATCTTATGTACCCTCCACCATGGATTGCGTAGAAATTTCTACGAAAGACTGTCATCCACAATCAAATTACTTGGGTTGAGGTATCTTAAAACTTCTTAACATCGTTTTCTAAATTGTGAGTTAGTCTATACGTGGTATATATTAGACAAAAAAGGTAGGTATAGGTAAGTCTACACATAATTACGAATCGATATGGACTTTCGCACGGTATGTAGAGAGCCAGAATTGAAATATGGGGGCTATATACAATTATGAACTTGATATGGACCAATTTTTGTGTGATTGGCGATCGATTTATCTGAGGGTTATATATAACTATAGACCGATATGGACCTAGTTAGGAATGGTTGTTAACGGCCATATACTAGCACAATGTACCAAATTTCCACTGACTCGGATTAAATTTTTGACATGGTTGTTAAATATCATATACTACCACCACGTACCAAATTTCAACCAGATCGGATGAATTTTGCTTCTCCAAAAGGCACCGGAGGTCAAATCTGTGGAACGGTTTATATGGGGGCTATATATAGTTATGGACCGATGTGGACCAATTTTCGCACAGTTGTTAGAGACCATATACTTACACCACGTACCAAATTTCAGCTGGATCGGATGAAATTTACTTCTCTTAGAGCCTTCGCAAACCAAATCTGGAGATCGCTTTATATGGCGGCTATATATAATTATGGACCGATGTGGACCAATTTTTACATGTTTGTTAGAGACCATATACTTACACCATGTACCAAATTTCAGCTGGATCGATTGAAATTTACTTCTCTTAGAGCCTCCGCAAACCAAATCTGGAGATCGCTTTATAAGGCGGCTATATATAATTATGGACCGATGTGGACCAATTTTTGCGTGTTTGTTAAAGACCATATACTAGTACTATGTACCAAATTTCAGCCAGATCGGAAAAAATTTGCTTCTCTTAGAGGCTCCGCAATCCAAATCGGGGGATCGGTTTATATGGGGGCTATATATAATTATGGACCGATGTGGACCAATTTTCGCACAGTTGTTAGAGACCATATACTTACACCATGTACCAAATTTTAGCCGGATAGGATGAAATTTGCTTCTCCAAAAGGCACCGGAGGTCAAATCTGGGAATGGTTTATATAGGGGCTATATATAATTATGGACCGATGTGGATCAATTTTTGCGTGGTTGTGAGAGACCATATACAAACACCACGCACAAAATTTCAACCGGATCGGATGAATTTTGCTTCTCTTAGAGACTCCGCAATCCAAATCTGGGGATCGGTTTATATGGGGGCTATATATAATTATGGACCGATATTGATTAATTTTCGCATAGTTGTGAGAGACCATATACAAACACCATGTACCAAATTTCAACCGGATCGGATGAATTTTGCTCCTCCAAGAGTCTCCGCAAACCAAATCTGAGCGTCGATTTATATGGGGGCTATACGTAAAAGTGGTCCTATATGGCCCATTTTCAATACCATCTGACCGACATCAATAGCAACTACTTGTGTCCAGTTTCAAGTCGATAGCTTGTTTCGTTCGGAATTTTGCGTGATTTCAACAGACGGACGGACATGCTTAGATCGACTCAGAATTTCACCACGACCCAGAATATATATACTTTATGGGGTCTTAGAGCAATATTTCGATGTGTTACAAACGGAATGACAAAGTTAATATACCCCCATTCTATGGTGGAGGGTATAATAAATAAAAATTTAATAAATGTAAGAGAGAGAGAAGAGAGCTATTTTTCTTGAAAGCCAACATTCTTAAATTTTGGAAAATAAGGCGAAAAGTCAACTTTACCAAAATCGGCAAGGGGACTTTCGACCAAACAACAAAAAGTCAGTAATACTAGTGACATTTGCAGGTCTTGCAAAGCTTCATACAATCGGGCAGCACTCATTGATAAGAGAGAAGAAGTGGCACCACAGGTGATGGGGTACCACTTTGGACCAAAGTGGTGAAGAAAAAAAATCTGTGAAGAAAAAAAAAATTGGATTTCCCTAAACAAGCTACGGTACAAACACGGACTATATATAATTATCGACCGATATGGACCAATTCTGGCACGGTTGTTAGAGATCATATAAACGGAACCTCAGATTTGGCTTGTGGAGAATCTAACAGAAGCATATTTCATCCGATCCGGCTGAAATTTGGTACATGGTGTTGGTATATGGTCTTTAACAACCATGCAAAAATTGGTCCACATCAGTCCACAATTATATATAGCCCCAATATAAACCGTTCCCCAGATTTGGCTTGTGGAGCCTCAAAGAGAAGCAAATTTCATCCGATCCGGCTGAAATTTGGTACATGATGATGGGGTATGGTCTCTAACAACCATGCAAAAATTGGTCCACATCGGTTCATAATTATATATAGCACCCACATAAACCGATCCCCAGATTTGGCTTGCGAAGCCTCTAAGAGAAGCAAATTTCATCCGATCCGGTTCAAATTTGGAACGTGGTGTTAGTATAAAGGGTGATACGGTCAAAATTTGGTCAATATAAACTTGACATATTTCTTTCAATTTTGCATTTAAGAAACCTGAACACCCCTCATTTTGAAGGTGTGTGTGTGTAAAATGTTGCTCCTATTTTGATTTTGGAATTCACTCTTCAGTTGTCAAAATGCCGTCCAAGCAAGAAGAGCAGCGTATCAAAATTTTGCTCGCGCGTCGCGAAAATCCGAGCTACTGGCACGCAAAGCTGTCAAAATCGCTAAAAGTTGCCAAATCAACCGTTACATATGTAATTAAAGTGTTTGGGGAACGTTTGTCGTCAGCCAGGAAGTCTGAATCGGGGGGAAATCGAAAACCGGAAGCCGCTGAGACGACAAAGAGAGTTGCCGGTTGTTTCAAGCGAAACCCTAACCTCTCTCTCCGAGATGCCGCAAATAAGCTGGGTGTATCGTCTACAACCGTGCATTTAGCCAAAAAACGAGCCGGACTATCGACTAACAAGAAGGTAGTGACTCCAAATCGCGATGATAAACAAAATACGACAGCCAAAGCGCGATCCCGGAGGCTGTACACGACGATGCTGACGAAGTTTGACTGCGTGGTAATGGACGACGAAACCTACGCCAAAGCCGACTACAAGCAGCTTCCGGGACAGGAGTTTTATACGGCAAAAGGAAGTGGAAAGGTAGCAGATATTTTCAAGCACATAAAACTGTTCCGTACTGTTTTGGCCGGATTTGGCATCTTGCCATTACGGTAAAAAGGCCATGGAGTGGTACGCCGCCAACAACGTGCAGGTGGTTCCCAAGGACAAGAACCCTCCCAACACGCCAGAGCTCCGCCCAATTGAGAAATACAACCTTATTTTAACATCAGTTTAACAACGGAGTTTTTTCTGTCTGAAATGAAATTACCCAATTTGAAATTTGGTCTTTCAGATAGTTTTCATACTGATGATTGCAATTATCCCTCTGTAGGCCCACTGTTAACACTCCATTTACACACACACACACATACACACGCATATACACAAATATAATTAGTCTAGTCTGTAAATTCCCAAAAATTGGGAAATCAATATATCATTGCCATTATTTTCTCTTGGCCTTTTGAAATAAAGAATATGTCGAGCATTGATGTTTCATCATGTCCTACCAAATTTTTACCAAACAAGGCAATCAATCTGGTATCTAAGCAGACAATAGCCAATAATGATCGTGTACTCGTACATGGCTTAGATTATTTTAGCCTTAATAAGGCCAGTAGTGAGTTGATGGTGACAATGTGATAGACGCTATGACGTCTCATTTCATGGCAGTAGTTTTTTTCATAGTTTCATAGAAATTTCATTATCCCCTAAAATCCTTTGTGGCAGACCAAAGATGACAATGCAGCCAGCACAGCATAGAATGCCCCAAATGAAACAATGGTACGCATTCCGTATTGTTCTTTATCCAGCCTTAAGGCCAAAGAGGGACGGATAAATGTTTTTGACATTGAATAGCAAACAATTGTAAATATTTTGTAGGCCTTGTTTACAAATGTTTTTGGCTAAATATGTCCGTCTGTCATCGGCAAATAAAGGTCCATGAAAATTCTTCGAACATTATAGGATTTTCGGAAACCTTAATGTTTTACAATAAATAACAATGTTTGTTTTACGGGGGAATCGTGAAAATCTATAGAAATAAAAACAGCATAGCAATTTAGAACACTGATTAGAGAAATGTCACACAAATTCAATTTTTTGTTTAAAATTTTGTCACTAGAAAATTAAATGGTAGAAAATCCAGTTTCTCACTTTGATTTTTTTTTTTGAAGTTGAATCGGCTTTTCTGATTAGTTTAGTTTTGGGTGTTATAGGATTTCCGGGAAAATCTGCTCTATCTTAATTTTGATTTTCATGGCTTTCCATGGTCCATGATTTCTTTATTTTATGCGTCTACCACATTTTCCACTTATTATCGTTGACATTTTTATTTGGCATAGATTTTGTGCATCCTTAGGGTTGCAGTTTATGTGCAAATATGGCAATTGTTAATGGGCTAATTGTCTTGTTCTACGGTAGTAATCAATTAAGAATTTCTATTTTGTTGCAAAATTCTATTACATTGGTAGGCTGCTGTGTGGGTAAACATAGGTTGGGTGGTCTTGTAAATATGCTCAAATAATCATTTTGATCGGTTAATCGGGAAGGCGAGAAAAAATGAGTTCCGAATAGATTCCAGTGAATGCTACATGGGAGGTCTTGCGAAAGAAGGTCGTTGGTGTAAAACAATACACTTAGAAATCGATCAGAAAGTAGAGAAATACACATACAAAAAAGACGTCTATATAATACCCTGAATAACTTTTGATTAGAATATTTGGTACAAAGGGTTACCAATACCTCAATAGTGTATGATCCTTTTTTACAACCTCTGCCATAGGATGGAGGATATACTAGCGTTGTCATTTTGTTTTCAACACATCGAAATATAGGTCTCAGGTCCCGCAAAGTATAAATATTCTCGGTCATAGAGAAATTCTGAGTCGATCTAGAGATGTCCGTCCGTCTGGCTGTCCGTTCGCCTGTTGATATCAGGCTAACTTCCAAACGAAACAAGTTATCGACTTGAAACTTTGTAGGGCGAATGGTGTTGGCAATAGGCAATATTGGATAATTTTAAGTCCATAAAAACGGACTACCAGATTTGACGTGCTTCCTCTTGAAAAAACAAATTTCATTCTATCCGGTTAAAATTTGGTACACAATGTTAGTATAAGCCCCCCAACAATTTAGCAAACATTGGTCCATATCAGTTCATAATTATATATAGGCCCCATATATACCATATAGTCTTCAAATAAATCGAGCATCACCCATATTGGGAGCTACCGTGGTGCAATGGTTAGCATGCTCGCCTTGCATACAAATGGTCATGGGTTCAATCCCAATTTCGACCAAGCACCAAAAAAAGTTTTTCAACGGTGAATTATCCTCTCCAAGTACGTCTGGGAGCCACCGTGGTGCAATGGTTAGCATGCTCGCCTTGCATACAAATGGTCATGGGTTCAATGCCAGTTTCGACCAAATACCAAATAGTTTATCAGCGGTTTATTATCCCTTCTCGATAAGGTTGGTGATATTTCAAAGCTTCTCTAAGTTATTTCAACGTGAAATGCCATTTGGAATCGACTATAAAAAGCCGTTAAATGAGTCGAACAGGAAATCGGGCAGCACTTATTGATTACTCATCACGTGTGGTGTCACAAGAAACTGAAAAGGGAGAGCCTAAAATGGCAGACTGTCCCTATGCCTAATCTACACCCATACGAACACAGCGGTCAAAGTTTCACTCCTATTCACTTGAAATTATGCACAGGGTGTACATTAAAAAAAAGTTTAGTTGGATTCTAAGATTCTTACCTCCCCTTATGGATTTTGGTATTGCTTCCCAGCCAAAGAAGCGCTCCTTTAAAATAAAGGCATTTTTTAGCAACCTATCTGGCTATAAATCTAGGATCAATAAGATTAAAATTAGGATACAGATATCTTTTATTGAATTTTCATTCTCTTTTTGCAATATACTAATAAAGCAATTCACATACAATTAAATGGCATTTTAAAAATTCCTATTATAATTGATACTTCAAAGTCAAAACTGTTTTCTTAATTCTAAAGAATATGTAAATCAAAAACTTAAAATACTCAAAATAAATCTATGTCTATATTTGAAAGGTTTTTTTTAAGTCTAAAGATTCAATATATCATTTTCTTTAAAGGCGATTTCTTTAAATTAAAAATTTGTTTCTGTACATTAAGGAAAATTTGACTTACTTACTTATTTGACTTCACTCACGATTTTAAAGGAACATTTTTAAGCAAAAGTTATAAACTTTCATATAATTATAACTTCATTCTTTTAAAGAAATTTGTTCCTAATATTATGTAAATTGTGTATCCCATATTACGTTATTATTTTTTCAGTGCAGACTTTTCTATATAAACCGATCACGAACTGAATTCGCTTATGTATGTATTTAATCTGCCTTCATATGGACTGGGACAATGTTAACAAGCATATACGACCGTAAGTTCGGCCAGGCCGAATCTTATGCACCCTCCACCATGGATTGCGTAGAAACTTCTACGAAAGACTGTCATCCACAATCGAATTACTTGAGATGTGGTATCTTAAAACTTCTTACCATCGTTTTCTAAATTGTGAGTTAGTCTATACGTGGTATATATTAGACAAAAAAGGTATGCATAGGTAAGTCTACAAATAATTACGAATCGATATGGACTTTCGCACGGTACGTAGAGAGCCAGAATTGAAATATGTGGGTCGCTTATATGGGGGCTATATACAATTATAAACTTGATATGGACCAATTTTTGTGAGATTGGGGGCTATTTATAATTATGGACCGATGTGAATCAATTTGTGCATGGTTGTTAAAGACCATATAATAACACCATGTACCAAATTTCAGCCGGATTGGATGAAATTTGCTTCTCTTAAAGGCTCCGCAAGCCACATCGGGGGATCGGTTTATATGGGGGCTATATATAATTATAGACCGATGTGGATTAATTTGTGCATGGTTGTTAAAGACCATATACTAACACCATGTACCAAATTTCAGCCGGATTGGATGAAATTTGCTTCTCTTAAAGGCTCCGAAAGCCAAATCGGGGGATCGGTTTATATGGGGCTACATATAATTATTGACCGATGTGGACCAATTTTTGCATAGTTGTTAAAGACAATATACTAACACCATGTACCAAATTTCGGCCGGATTGGATGAAATTTGCTTCTCTTAAAGGCTCCGCAAGCCAAATCGGGGGGATAGGTTTATATGGGGGATATATAATTATAGACCGATGTGGATCAATTTATGCATGGTTGTTAAAGACCATATACTAACACCATGTACCAAATTTCAGCCAGATTGGATGAAATTTGCTTCCCTTAAAGGCTCCGCAAGCCAAATCGGGCGATCGGTTTATATGGGGGATATATATAATTATTGACCAATGTGGACCAATTTGTGCATAGTTGTAAGAGACCATACACTTATATCGTGTACCAAATTTCAGGCGGATGGGATGAAATTTGCTTCTCTTAGAGGCTCCGCAAGCCAAATCTGGGGATCGGTTTATATGGGGGCTATATATAATTATGGACCGATAGGGACCAATTTTTGCATGGTAATTAGAGACTATATACTAACACCATGTACCAAATTTCAACCGGATCGGATGAAATTTGCTTCTCTTAGAGGCTCCGCAAGCAATCTGGGGATCAGTTTAGATGGAGGCTATATATAATTATGGACCGATGTGGACCGATTTTTCCATGGTGGTGAGAGACCATATACTAACACCATGTACCAAATGCATGGTTGTTAAAGACCATATACTAACACCATGTACCAAATTTCAGCCGGATTGGATGAAATTTGCTTCTCTTCTCTTCGGAAGTTAGCGGGATTTCAACAAACGGACGGACATGGTCAGATCTACTCAGAATTTCACCACGACCCAGAATATATACTTTATGGGGTTGTAGAGTAATATTTCCATGTGTTACAAACAGAATGACAAAGTAAATATACCCCCATCCTATGGTGGAGGGTATAAAAAATTAAAGTTACCTTGTAACTCGATTGTGCTTGGCAATATTTAGTAACACTTTTTACGCACTCCATAGTGGAAGATACATAAAATTCGGCGAGGTCGATCTTACGGCCGTATAAACTTTTTATACCCACCACCATAGAATGGTAACGGGGGTATAATAATTTTGTCATTAGGTTGTAACACATCGAAATATGGATTTCCGATTATAACAGGTTGGCTGATAAGTCCCCGGTCTAACAAAGAAAAACACATTTTTTTGTCAAAATTCGATTTTATTATTCAACATAGTTCCCTTCAAGAGCGATACAACGATTATAACGACCTTCCAAATAAAACTTTGACCAAATTTCTATAAAAAAAAAAAAATTTTGTAAAACATTTTTACAGAAATAATATTTTGACAAAATTTTATAAAGAAATAAAATTTTGACACAATTTTCTATTGAAATAAAATTTTGACAAAATTTTCTAAAGAAATAAAATTGTAAAAAAATTTACAGAAATAACATTTTGACAAAGAAAGAAATAAAATGTTGATACCATTTTCTAAAGAAATAAAATTTTGACAAAATTTTCTTTAGAAATAAATTTTTGACAAAATTTTGTATAGAAATAAAATTTTATAATATGTTCTGTAGAAATAAAATGTTGATAAAATTTTCTATAGAAATAAAATTTTGTCAAATTTGAAAATTGTAAGATGCGACACATATACAATTCAAGGGATATTCTTACAACCAAAATATTGTCTTTAATAAGAGGGACCTTCCACAGAGTCGAAGAAGAAACATGTAGATTTGTTGAAACATTTGTTAGATTTGTGGTAAAATTTTCGGCACACTTCTTTATGGTTCTAAAATGCCTCTAAATTTCCAATTTCACGCAAATCGAATAAAAACTGCGGTTTCAATAAGCCCAAGACCCCAAATCGGGACGTCGCTTTATATGGGGGCTATATCAAAACCTGGACCGATATAGCCCATCGAATATGACCTGCCTGCAGACAAAAGTCGAATTTGTGCCAAATAGCAGGACTATAGCGCCATTATTGAAAGCTGTAGCGCGATTACAACAGACGGGCATGGTTATATCGTCTTAGAATATATAAATACTTTATATAGTCGGAAATCTATATTTCGATGTGTTACAAACGGAATGACAAACTTATTATACCCCCATCACCATTCAATGGTGGCGGTTAAAAAAAATAAATTTTAACAAAAAATTTATGGAAATAACATTTTGACAAAATTTTCTATAGAAATAAAAGTTTGGCAAATTTTCCATAGACATAAAATTTTGAAAAATATTTTCATGGAATTTTCTATAGAAATAAAATTTTGACAAAATTTTTTATAAAAAATAAAATTTTGACAAAAATTTTTATAGAAATAGAATTTTGGTTAAAAAAAATCGAACGTAATCTTTAAAATCGAAATTCAATCACGTTCGAGTGAACTCAACGAAACTATATGGAGTCAATTGAAGACATTAGAAATTAAAAAAAAAAAAAAAAAACAAATATATTCGCCCAAAAATTCGATCAGGACAAATAGAATATAATCTCCCTCTAAGGACTGTCATCTCGGTTACCACTCATGCCTAAAATAATCTACCAATATTTTAAGAAAATTTTACCACAAATCTACTAAATTTAAAAAATCTAATTTTGAAGTTTTTTGATCCAATGGTTAGTATGAATAAAATGTTTCTTCTTCGAATCTGTGAAAGGTCCCTCTTATTAGTGACAATATTTTGTTTGTAAGAATATCCCTTGAATTGTATATGTGTCGCATCTTACAATTATCGAATTTGACAAAATTTTATTTCTATAGAAAATTTTATCAACATTTTATTTCTAAAGAACATATTATCAAAATTTTATTTCTATAGAAAATTTTTTTAAAATTTATTTCTATAGAAAATTTTGCAAAAATTTATTTCTATAGAAAATTTTGTCAAAATTTTATTTCTTTAAAAAATTTTGTCAAAATTTTATTCTATAGAAAATTTTGTCAAAATGTTATTTCTGTAAAAATTTTTTACAAAATTTTATTTTTTTTTATAGAAATTTGGTCAAAATTGCAATGGATAGTTTTGTCAAAATTTTATTTCTATAGAAATAATATATTGACAAAATTTTCTTTAGAAATAAAATTTTGACAATATATTGACAAAATTTTGAAATAATATATTGACAAAATTTTGAAATAATATATTGACAAAATTTTCTTTAGAAATAAAATTTTTACAATATTTTCTATAGAAATAAAATTTTGACAAAAATATCCATGGCAATTTTGACCAAATTTCTATAAAAAAAATAAAATTTTGTAAAAAATTTTTACAGAAATAACATTTTGACAAAATTTTCTATAGAAATAAAATTTTGACAAAATTTTTTAAAGAAATAAAATTTTTGACAAAATTTTCTATAGAAATAAATTTTTGACAAAATTTTCTATAGAAATAACATTTTGATAATATGTTCTGTAGAAATAAAATGTTGATAAAATTTTCTATAGAAATAAAATTTTGTCAAATTCAATAATTGTAAGATACGACACATATGCAATTCAAGGGATATTCTTACAACCAAAATATTGTCACTAATAAGAGGGACATTTCACAGATTCGAAGAAGAAACATGTTATTCATACTAACCATTGGATCAAAAACTTCAAAATTAGATTTTTTAAATTTAGTAGATTTGTGGTAAAATTTTCTTAAAATATTGGTAGATTATTTTAGGCATGAGTGGTAACCGAGATGACAGTCCTTAGAGGGAGATTATATTCTATTTGTCCTGATCGAATTTTTGGGCGAATATATTTGTTTTTTAATTTCTAATGTCTTCAATTGACTCCATATAGTTTCCTTGAGTTCATTCGAACGTGATTGAATTTCGATTTTAAAGATTACGTTCGATTTTTTTTTTGTACCAAAATATGATTGCCAAATTTTATATTTCTAACACTTATACATCATCTTTACTAGTCGCCAAATCCCTAATAAAATACCATCAGTGTTTTTCTTTTAACTCAACTAATTTATATTCATTTCAATGTTTTGAACTCCACAAATTTGAAGTCAATTAATTCAAATTGAAATTAATAGGCTACTTGAAGGAAACTTGGCACTCCTCCTCCTCCTCCTCCCCAGCCACAATACTTCTTTCGTTTTCACAAAATATTAATTGTTCAAGTGTGTTTTTGAACATGGAACATTAAACCAACATATGGGGAGTCATAAGTATAACACTTGCCTGTTGATGTGGTCGGGAGACAAACGTGGCAGAGTAACATATGAAATGCATGTTTCAACTCCACATCCATCAATGTATTACTTGACAAAAACCCGGGCATATGATTTTTGGTTGGATATGTTTTCTTTTTTTTTGAATAGGGGATGGCCTAGTGCAGGAAAAATCACCACCCATATATTCCACTCATTTTGGGATCAACTCACACTGAGTACAGGCATATGCTTTTCATATACATATCATAGAGATCCAATTACTTTTCTAGCTGTCATGCTATGTCAAGAGTCATATGAAATATCTTACAACTAAAATCCCGGATTTCAAACGTTTTAAAAAATATTTGTGGGCGTAATATGTCAGCAAAAGATTAATAATTTGTGGAAGGCTATACGAAAGGTTCGAAAAGAGAACTATTTGTCAAATATGGAAATGCCCAGAAACAGTTGGGAAATAGAGATACAAAACCCGAACCTCGACTAATCAATTTTTTGTGTAAAAAAACACAAAATTTGAAAATGACTTTTTATAATATTGAAATATAACTTAATATTTTTGAAAATGGGCTCAATTAGACATACACTCAAAAAAGTTTACTTTAATCCAATGATCTTGGGATCGGACTATATATAATTATGAAGCAATAATGAGCTATTTTCGCAGGGTTGTTAGAATATACTCTCCGGGGTCTGAGATCAATATTTCGATGTACTACAAAAGGAATGACAAAGTTAGTATACGCCACTTATTATGGTAGAGGGTATAACAAATATATGTATAGGTAAGTCTACAAATAATTACGAATCGATATGGACTTTCGCACGGTACGTAGAGAGCCAGAATTGAAATATGGGGGTCGCTTATATGGGGGCTATATACAATTATGAACTTCATATGGACCAATTTTTGTGTGATTGGGAATCGATTTATCTGAAAGCTATATATGACTATATATGACCTATATAGTCCTAGTTAGGCATGGTTGTTAACGACCATATACTAGCACAATGTACCAAATTTCAACTGACTCGGATGAAATTTGCTCCTCCAAGAAGATCAAAAACCAAATTTCGGGATCGGTTTATATGGGGGCTATATATGATTATGGACTGATATGGACCACTTTTGGCATGGTTGTTAAATATCATATACTACCACCACGTACCAAATTTCAACCAGATCGGATGAAGTTTTCTTCTCCAAAGGACACCGGAGGTCAAATCTGGGGATCGGTTTATATGGGGGCTATATATAATTATGGACCGATGTGGACCAATTTTTGTATGGTTGCTAAAGACCTTATACCAACACCATGTACTAAATTTCAGCCAAATGGGATGAAATATGCTTCTCTTGGAGGCTCCGCAAGCCAAATCTGAGGGTCCGTTTATATGGGGGCTATACGTAAAAGTGGACCGATATGGCCCATTTGCAATACCATCTGACCTACATCAATAACAACTACTTGTGCCAAGTTTCAAGTCGATAGCTTGTTTCGTTCGGAAGTTAGTGTGATTTTAACAGACGGACGGACGGACAAACATGCTTAGATCGACTCAGAATTTCACCACACCCAGAATATATATACTTTTTGGGGTCTTAGAGCAATATTTCGATGTGTTACAAACGGAATGACAAAGTTAATACAATGACAAACCCATCCTATGGTGGAGAGTATAAAAATGAGTTTATTCAAAACAAAAAGTACCACAGTGTTCAAAAGTACCACAGTGGTGAAATTCTTTCTTACCACTGAATGCTGCCCGATTCTATGTTTAGCTCAATGACAAGGGGTCTACGTTTTTAGAGTCCGAACGGCGTTCCACATTGCGGTGAAACCACTCAGAAATGTCACCAGCCTTAAGGATTAATCCAGTGCTGAAAAAATGTTTGGTGTTAGATCGAAACTTGGGTTGAACCAACGACCCTACGTATGCAAGTCAGGCATGCTAACTATTACACCTCGATGTGTTACAAACTGAATGAAAAACTTATTATACCGCCATTGCCAGCGAAATGAAAGATCATTTAGATGCTGGCTACACGCAGAGAAGGAATATGATCACCTCAAACATGTTTCAAGAGCAAAATGTTATTTTTGGATGGTGACCTTGTAACATGTTTGTCACTAAAATGTTATTTTCTCGTCAAATATAACCTGCTTGTCGAAATCAGATACATGATTTTCGAGAAAATAACATGGTTACGAAAACCATGTTACATGGTCACCACCCAAAACTAACATTTTGCTCTTAAAATATGTTTGACGTGATCATATTCCTTCTCTAGGTGTATGGTGATTCTTGTCCTTCGAGATGGTTGGAAGAACCGTATCAATATGGTTTGGAAAAACCATATCAAGATAACCCGATTATATTAAAAGAGGAGGTTATGTAAGCTGTGTATTTATTCAACGCAAATTTAATTTAAAATTTAATCAAAACAAATCTTCTACATAAATTTCAAAAAAATTGAAACAAAATACACCTCTACACAACTCCTACACCTACCTCAGTGTGGCCAAACCACTTTTTTCCGTTTATCAAAACATCGATTAGGATGAATTGGTATGGTGACTAAACAATTATATTTTATTAGAGCAAATTAGATGAAAACACAACTTTCGTTTTCTTAAGAATTTCAAGTATAGTTCTTAGTCTGTTTGCCAACAGTGTTTGCCTGTTCAGCAAAAATATTCAAATAGTGTTAACAATTTACACCATGACTTTCATTAATTGTTGGCTGACGAAGAATCCATGAAGGATGAAAATGACGACGAACCTCCCCAAACTGCAGAATAACGAAAAAAAATCCATTAATTTCATTTGAATTTTCTTTGGATGAATGGTGTTTTTGGAACCGCCTCCTTGTGAAAGGAAGGAAAAAACTAGAAATATTGAATAAACATAAATCCTTCAGATAAAAAGGGAATCCTTTTTTTGCCTTAACATAACAAAACTAAAGAAATTCTTTTTTCCACTAAATCCATAGCTATTTGCCATGCACACGTGTTTTCAAAGGCCAAAAGCCGCTTTAGAAACAAAAATCTTCATTTCCAGAAATTTGTTTGCTTTTAAAACTCCAAGCAAAAATACACACAAAACGAAATCATAAAAAGGACCCCCTATTGAGATAACAATGACTAGGGAAAATAGAAACAATAATTTTCCATCTCCTTCCATCTTTCGACGCCTATTTCGAAAGATAAAGATCATTACAGGCCACAGTATGTTGTTGGTGTCTTGTGTGACGACTCATTCTTTGGTCTCTATGGTTAAACCAAAAAATGGTTACCCAAACTGAGGCTTGCCATAAAATAACCAAAAGAATAAAACGATAGCTATGTCCCCAGTTATAGGAGAAACTAGGGGATGTTTTTTTGGCTGGTTGTTTGACATGTACTCAATTAAAATTCGAAAATTAAAAGTAATTTAATGGACCAGGACAAGAGTTTATGTCCACATTGAAAACACATGATAACCAGAATCCTATTAACCAACCCTATCACAAGCGATTCCTATTAATAAATTGTGGCTACAAATAAATTAAAAATGAAAGAAAAAAATAAAATTTAGCTGCGTTAAATCTTAGTTTGTCCCATAATGGACACTGGAATGCAAGAAAATATTAAGACAGCCAAAATTTTATTTCTACAGATTTTTTTCCAAAATTTTATTTCTATAGAAAATTTTGTCAAAATTTTATTTCTACAGAAAATTTTGTCAAAATTTTATTTCTATAGAAAATTTTGCAAAAAATTTATTTCTATAGAAAATTTTGTGAAATTTTATTTTTATAGAAAATTTTGTCAAAATTTTATTTCTATAGAAAATTTTGTAAAAAAATTTATTTGTATAGAAAAGTTTGTCTACATTTTATTTCTATAGACAATTTTGTCAAAATTTTATTTCTACAGAAAGATTTGAAAAATTATATTTCTATAGAAAATTTTATTTCAATAGAAATGTGGTCTTTTGTTTTGTATAGAAAATGTTGTCAAAATTGTATTTATATAGCAAATTTTGTCACAATTGTATTGCTTTCAGAAATTTTGTCAAAATGTTATTTCTATAGAAAATTTTGTCAAAATATTATTTCCATAGAAAATGTTGTCAAAATATTATTTCCATAGCAAATGTTTTCAAAATTGTATTTATATAGAAAATTTTGTCACAATTGTATTGCTTTCGAAAATTTTGTCAAAATTTTATTTCTATAGAAAATTTTGTCAAAATATTATTTCCATAGAAAATGTTGTCAAAATATTATTTCCATAGAAAATGTTGTCAAAATTGTATTTAAATAGAAAATTTTGTCACAATTGTATTGCTTTCGAAAATTTTGTCAAAATTTTATTTCTATAGAAAATTTCGTCGAAATATTACTTTCATAGAAAATGTTGTCAAAATTTTATTTCTTTAGACAATTTCGTCAAATTTTATTTCTACAGAAAAATTTGTCAAAATTTTATTTCTATAGAAAATTTTATTTCAATAGAAATGTGGTCTTTTGTTTTGTATAGAAAATGTTGTCAAAATTGTATTTATGTAGAAAATTTTGTCACAATTGTATTGCTTTCGAAAATTTTGTCAAAATTTTATTTCTATAGAAAATTTTGTCAAAATTTTATTTCTATAGAAAATTTTGTCAAAATTTTATTTCTATAGAAAATTTTGTCAAAATTTTATTTCTATAGAAAATTTTGCAAAAATTTTATTTCTATAGAAAATTTTGTGAAAATTTTATTTCTATAGACAATTTTGTCAAAATTTTATTTCTACAGAAAGATTATTGAAAATTTTGTGAAAATTTTATTTCTTTAGACAATTTCGTCAAATTTTATTTCTACAGAAAAATTTGTCAAAATTTTACTTCTATAGAAAATTTTATTTCAATAGAAATGTGGTCTTTTGTTTTGTATAGAAAATGTTGTCAAAATTGTATTTATGTAGAAAATTTTGTCACAATTGTATTGCTTTCGAAAATTTTGTCAAAATTTTATTTCTATAGAAAATTTTGTCAAAATTTTATTTCTATAGAAAATTTTGTCAAAATTGTATTTCTATAGAAAATTTTGCAAAAATTTTATTTCTATAGAAAATTTTGTGAAAATTTTATTTCTATAGACAATTTTGTCAAAATTTTATTTCTACAGAAAGATTTGAAAAATTATATTTCTATAGAAAATTTTATTTCAATAGAAATGTGGTCTTTTGTTTTGTATAGAAAATGTTGTCAAAATAGTATTTATATAGCAAATTTTGTCACAATTGTATTGCTTTCAAAAATTTTGTCAAAATTTTATTTCTATAGAAAATTTTGTCAAAATATTATTTCCATAGAAAATGTTGTCAAAATATTATTTCCATAGAAAATGTTGTCAAAATTGTATTTATATAGAAAATTTTGTCACAATTGTATTGCTTTCGAAAATTTTGTCAAAATTTTATTTCTATAGAAAATTTGTCAAAATTTTATTCCTATAGAAAATTTCGTCAAAATATTACTTTCATAGAAAATGTTGTCAAAATTTTATTTCTATTGAAAATTTTGTGAAAATTTTATTTCTTTAGACAATTTCGTCAAATTTTATTTCTACAGGAAAATTTGTCAAAACTGTATTTCTATAGAAAATTTTATTTCAATAGAAATGTGGTCTTTTGTTTTGTATATAAAATGTTGTCAAAATTGTATTTATGTAGAAAATTTTGTCACAATTTTATTGCTTTCGAAAATTTTGTCAAAATTTTATTTCTATAGAAAATTTTGTCAAAATTTTATTTCTATAGAAAATTTTGTCAAAATTTTATTTCTATAGAAAATTTTATTTCCATAGAAATGTGGTCTTTTGTTTTGTATAGAAAATGTTGTCAAAATTGTATCTCTATAGAAAATGTTGTCAAAATTGTGTTTTTATAAAAAATGTTGTCAAAATTTTATTTCTATAGATGTTTTTTTTGGAATTTTATATCTATAGAATTTTTTTTTTCAAAATGTTATATCTACAATTTTTTTTTAATGTTATCTCTATGGAAAATATTGTCAACTCTGGGGCTTGGGTTTTAACCTTTTCGACCCCGACTTTTTATAGGTATCGCTAAATTTTTTTTTTCTTTACTTTTAATATGTTGAAGTCATTTAAGAAGCGTCTAGCCAAAATTTCGGGTCGCCACGCCACGGGTCTACAGTTTTTTTTTTTAAATTTTATCTCTATGGAAAATTTTGTCAACTCTGGGGCTCGGGTTTTAACCCTTTCGACTCCGAATTTTTATAGGTACCGCTAATTTTTTTTTTTACTTTTAATCATGTTGAAGTCATTTAAGAAGCGTCTAGCCAAAATTTCGGGCCCACGCCCATTCGTTTAGGCGGTAGAGAATGTTGTCTGTGGGCAACTTTGGGCAATTGTGACTACAAAATAGTTTGATAGGCGTATTACGTTTTATTGGATTTTTTTTAAGTTTTTTGTTATTTTACAGTAAATATATACTTAGATGCGCGCGTGAGTGGAATCTCAATCACACTCAAACACATTCACGAAGAAATATTCGTACTCACGCACGCCATGTGGGTAGGAATTCACGGTCACGAAATGAAAAGTCTTACTCGCGCATGCTCACACATGACTCACGCTTTCGCACGATTCACGACAAATCTCGTGAGTCACGAATATTTTAGGAACACGACAATTTTCGTGGCTCAATAAATTTCTGGTAGTTAACGAAATTTCTCGTGACTCACGCTATTGCAATCTTAAGCGTGATTAAATAAGTAAAGGTGACTATAATAGTGAACGTGAATTTTTTCGCGATTGTGACTTTTTGTGTCTCTGTTTTACCGTGAGTGTGAATTTTATCATGAACATGAATTTTATCGTTAACGTGAATTTTATCTTGAGCTTGAGTTGGATCGTGAAAGTAAATTTTGATCGATAGCGTGATTTCGGAGAAATTTTGCTCACTCACAATCACGAACACAATTTGATTTTTATACAAGCGCCACACATATTTCTTTAGTCCCGTTGAAGCACATTTACGAAATTTCGTTTAAATTTCATTCACGGCTTCGCGTGAATCACGCGTGACTCACGAAAATGTTTTGTTTTTTTTTAACCCATGTCAATTTAACTGGCGGTGTAAAAAAACCAAAGTATTATAAAGCGCCAATATTCGTGCTAATCCACTAGTATGTTGCCAAGAAGTGGCTTCCTCCCTTTTTACGATTCCTTCCAAATTCCCCACTGCACTGCAGATATGTTTTCCACATCATCGCCGCATTTCTCGTCACTGGGACATCCCAATTGAAGTTCAAAATTTTTTCAAAATCATTGTTTTTCAAACCTTTTTTCGCCAGGCCTTATGTTCAAAAATATGTAATTTTACTACCACAATTGCCCAAAGTTGCCCACAGGCAACTTTTCAATTTTAAAAATTTCTCATCTGTTGTTGTTTTTTTTGCAATTCTAACATTTGACTTCCAGAAATATTTTATTTGACATGTACTACAACAGATTTAATAAAAACATTCAACATTTTAGTTGTAATTTTTGAAAAAAGTCACATGTATAAAAACCTCTTTTTAAATTCGCAAATATTTTTTTCTTGAGGCACGTGCGTATTAATGAAAAAATTTTTGCTAATTGACAACCAAATTAGCTGATTTTTCATACAACTTGAAGAAAAAACTCTTGCAGCTTTCGATATCGTTACAGATTTATGAACAAAAACACCGCTGACAGTGAGTCTCAAAACACAAAAAGTTGCCCACAGGCAACTTTACGGTCGAAAGGGTTAATGGGGCTGTATATTTATATATTTATGGACCGATGTGGAACAATTTTTGCATGGTAATCAGAGGGAACCCATTTTTATATATTTATGTGTGTTATCACTCATCCACGGTGATTCGTATACCCAAATTATGTTGAACAACATTATTATTGAAATGATTGAAAATCATAGAAGCATCTCTAATTCTTCCAAATCAATTATTTTCCACTTTGCAGGGTTTTACTTAATTTCGAAATTAATTGATTGCCTTGCTTAATTGACAGCGAAAAATGCCAAACTCATTATAAGTCATTTCCATTTTAACATGAGTTTCTACTTTAAGGCAATTCATTAATATTTGTTAATCATTAGGCATATGGCGGAGAATGGAAAGGAAGGACATTTTGAATACAAATCGGTGTCACATGTTAACTAAATCGTATTCAAATGCCTTGACAAACTCTATTCGTTATCATTTAAATAAATACCAAAAAAACAATTTTTGGGGGCAGATATATGGGAAGAACATTGATACCAGACCGATGCATATCGCACTTCAAGCATAAAATTCAACACTATATTGTTAATGACACCCAGCATTACCATAAAATGGAGCAGCATTTTCAGCATGCCATCAACACCATTAACTCCATATTCTTGTAATCTCTGCCCAATGTTTAGTTAAAGCAGCAGCAGATGCTGATATGGAGATAACATTAAAATGGGGGACCACTCAGACACCCATTGCCCTATGCCAAATTGCATGCATTCAAGAGACCAAGAATATGTAACCCATCACTCTTCAACATAATTTGGTATCTTTAGTTCAACTCATTGGACTCGAGATCGAATTACAAGTGTCACTGGCATTTATTTAGTTGTGGAACACAACCATGATACAAGTGTTCCCTTACAATCTAAGAAGAAAAGAAGAAATATTACTCATAAGTGATCTTAGTTTTTGGGAAATTTGATATTGTCCCAGTAAAAAGTGAAGAATGTTGGGTTATAAGATAATGTGTGCTTATCAGCGAAAGAAATCTTTAACAAAATCTTTTAACAAAGCCCACTTGAAAATAATCATAAAAAATTTTTTCGAGGCTACACCTCTTTTATTGAAACTAAATTTTTAATATATACACTCACAAAATATACAAAGATTTTGTATAATGAAATAAAATAAATGTTGGTATGAAATGAAACGTATGTTATAAATTAGTCTGCACTTAGAAAAAAAAAATATTGGGACAATTTTCATCGAAGCCATTGAGAACAATTTCTTCCAAGTGTCTGTAATAATTTCATATTGAAAACTGTCTCTGCGAGAACAGCTTTTCTAATAAATTACAAAAATAACATAGAAAATTCGATAAGTGAAAATAGTATGGAAATTTCGGGATTATAGCACAAAAACCAATATAAGTTATCGAAAATTGCTTTATAGTTGTCCAAATTTCGAAGCGCCGCGTTCGTATTTGTGGAGCTTTTCTCAACCAATCTTCACGAGCCTTTTTTAGACGATTGCAAAACTGTGCGGGATCTAACTGCAATTTAAAAAAATAATCCTTAAAAATACATCTATAGGAAATTTTGTCAAAATTTTATTTCTATAGAGAATTGTGTCAAAATTTTATTTCTATAGAAAATTTTGTAAAAATTTTATTTCTATAGAAAATTTTGTCAAAATTTTATTTCTATTTTATACACGCAAAAAAATAATTCTTTCCTCCCAAACGAAATTTTAGACAAACAAAGTTCGTTTCTCATTTGCTTTTCGCTGTAAGGAAGTGTATTTGGAAGAAAAGTATATACTTTTTGTGATAAACGTTTATTCTTTTCCAAGATGTAAAAACAATTTCATAAAGACTAGCTCAAAAAAAAAAAAAACATTATTTTCTTGCTAATTGCATTGTCCCTCACATCTTTCTCACATCCACGAGGATTTTTAGTTCTTAACACCTTTTCCTGTAATACCAACAATGTAGAAGAAATTATACGATTTTATAAATTTTTAAAATTTTTTTTACCTTTCGCCTGGACGGAGAATCGAACCGCGGACCATGCACATTGTAAGCCAACACACTAACCACTGAGCTATGTACCTGTTATGGTCATCAATAGATAAATATCCATATAATTTATATTTATATAGCATAGCTTGCGGCGCCCACGAACCGAATAAACAAAGTTTATTTAACAGAAAAAAAACATTTAGTTTGGCACCGTGGAGCAGTGGTAGCTACGTCCGACTCTCATGCCAAGGGTCGTGGGTTCGATCCCTGCTTCGGCCAAAGTTTTTTTTTTTTTGCTTTTGTTTTTTTTTTTTTATATATATTCCAGATATATTCGGAAGATTCCGAAAAAATGTTCAACATTACATTGTACTATATTAAATTTTGAACTGTAAAATGTGTCTTATTAAAGACCTAAAGTCAGAAAAGAACAGTGTTTGATATAAACGAAATGGACTGTGTTGTTATTTCAAAAATAACTTTTTTTATTGAAAAAATAAAAATTTTGTAACAAACGAATTTTTTTGGTGATAAAAGTTTAAAATTTTCGAAGCAATTCAAAAACCCCTAACAAAAGAAAAACGTTTTCCGTACACGTTTTCCAAACGTTTTTTTTCTTTGCGTGTAGAAATTTTTGTCAAATTGTTTTTTCTATAAAAAATTTTGTCAAAAAAAATTATTTCTATAGAAAATTTAATTTTTTGTTTTTATCTATATACAACTTTGCCAAAATTTTATTTCTATATATAATTTTGCCAAAATTTTATTTCTATAGAAATTTTTTTTCGAAATTTTATTTCCATAAAAAAATTTGTCAAAATTTTAATTTCTATAGAAAATTTTGTCAAAATTTTATTTCTATTGTTATCTATAAAAAAATTTTGTCAAAAATTTTATTTCTATAAAAAATTTTATGAAAATGTTATTTCTATAGAAAATTTTATTTTTATAGATTTTTTTTTAAATTTTTATTTCTATAAAAAATTTTATCAATATTATATATTTTTTATACCCTCCACCATAGGATGGGGGTATATTAACTTTGTTATTCCGTTTGTAACACATCGAAATATTGCTCTAAGACCCCATAAAGTATATATCCTGTGTCGTGGTGAAATTCTGAGTCGATCTGAGCATGTCCATCCGTCCGTCTGTTGAAATCAGGCTAACTTCCGAACGAAACAAGCTATCGACTTGAAACTTGGCACAAGTTGTTGTTATTGATGTAGGTCGGATGGTATTGCAAATGGGCCATATTGGTACACTTTTACGTATAGCCCCCATACAAACGGACCTCCAAATTTGGCTTGCTCTTAGAGAAGCAAATTTCATCCGATCCGGCTGTACATGGTGTAAATATATGGTCTCCAACAACCATACAAAAATTGGTCCCCATCGGTCCATAATTATATACAGCCCCCATATAAATCGATCACCAGATTTGGCTTGCGGAGCCTCAAAGAGAAGCAAATTTCATCCGATCCGGCTGAAATTTGGTACATGGTGTTGGTATATGGTGTCTAATAATCTAATCTATTAACTATGCAAAAATTGGTCCACATCGGTCAATAATTATATATAGCCCCCATATAAACCGATCCCCCGATTTGGCTTACCTCTAAGAGAAGAAAATTTCACCCGATCCGGCGGAAATTTGGTACATGGTGTTATATTATGGTCTCTAATGACCATTCAAAAATTGCTTCACATCGGTCCATAATTACATATAGCCCCCTTTAAAACCGTTCTCCAGATGTGACCTCCGGAACCTCTTGGAAGAGCAAAATTTATCCGATTCGGTTGAAATTTGGTACGTGTTGTTAACATATGACCTCAAACACCAATGCAAAAATTGATCGAAATCGGTCCATAATTATATATAGCCCCCATATAAACCGATCCCCAGATTTGACCTCCGGAGCCCCTTGGAAGAGCAAAATTCATCCGATTCGGTTGAAATTTGGTACGTGATGTCAGTATATGGTATCCAACAACCATGCAGGAATTGGTTCATATCAGTCCATAATTATATATAGCCCCAATATAAACCGATTCCCAGATTTGACCTCCGGTGCCTTTAGGAGCAAAAAGCAAAATTCATCCGATTTGGTTGAAATTTGGTACGTGATGGTAGTATATGATATTTAACAACCATGCCAAAAGTGGTCCATATCAGTCCATAATTATATATAGCCCCCATATTAACCGATCCCGAGATTTTGTTTTGGAGCCTCTTGGAGGAGCAAATTTCATCCGAGTCAGTTGAAATTTGGTACATTGTGCTAGAATATGGCCGTTAACAACCATGCCTAACTAGGTCCATATCGGTCTCTAGTTATATATAGCCCTCAGATAAATCGATCCCCAATCACACAAAATTGGTCCATATCAAGTTCATAATTGTATATAGCCCCATACAAGCGACCCCCATATTTCAATTCTGGCTCTCTACCACGTATGGACTAACTCACTATCTAGAAAACGATGTTAAGAAGTTTTAGGATACCACAACCCAAGTAATTCGATTGTGGATGACAGTCTTTCGTAGAAGTTTCTACGCAATCCATGGTAGAGGGTACATAAGATTCGGCCTGGCCGAACTTACGGCCGTATATACTTGTTTTTTTGTCTATATACAATTTTGCCAAATTTTGGTCACAATTTTATTTCTATAGAAAATTTTGTCAAAATTTTATTTCTATGTAAAGTTTTATCAAAATTTTATTTCTATAGAAATTTTTGTCAAAATTTTAATTCTATAGAAAATTTTGTCAAAATTTTATTTTTATATAAAATTTTGCCAAAATTTTATTTCTATAGAAAATCTTGTCAAAATTTTATTCCTATAGAAAATCTTGTCAAAATTTTATTTCTTAAGGAAATTTTTGTCAAAATTTTATTTCTGTAGAAAATTTTGTCAAAACTTTATTTCTATAGAAAATTTGATCAACATTTTGATTTCGAATAAAAATTTTTCAAAATTTTATTTCTATTAAAAATATGTGAAACATCGAGAATTCCATTAATCTACCAAACAAAAAAATACTATTTTTTGGTAGAATCAACTATCAAGTGTGGCAACCGTAGTTTCATATAATATGGTTTCAACAAGACGGTGCCACATGCCACACAGTACGTGTAATAATGCAGTTATTGAAAGGCGAGTCCGGTGAACATTTTAATTTCACGTATGGGGCCGGTCAATTGGCCGCCGAGATCGTGCGATTTAACGCCTTTGGACTATTTTTTTGTGGAGCTTTGTTCAAGCTCTTGTCCATATAGACAAGCCCACTTCAATTAAGGCATTGGAATAAAACATTGAAGCATTTATTCGTGAGATACCGACCGAAAATTTGGAAAGAGTATGCCTAAATTTGTCTAAGCGGATTGGCCACTTTAGTCAGTCGCGGTTAACATTTGCTGCAAATTCAAATATTTCTTCCGAAATTTATGTTTTCTCATTTTTTTAAAAAAAAATCTACTATAAAATATCTTAAAAATCGTCCTTTAGATAGCTTTTCACAGAATCCGCCTCCTTGGGTCGCAATTAGAGGTGTGCACGTGAGTAATATTTTACTCACGCTCACGCACTCTCACGACGGAAATATCTTACTCAAGCACACTGGAAGGTCTCACGCTCACGCACACTCACGAAAAGAAAACTTGTACTCACGCACACTCACGCACGAAAATGTCGTGACTGACAAAAAATACAGTGACTCACGAAAAATATCGTGACTCACGAAATATGTCTTGACTCACGAATAATTTTATGAGTAATCTACCTGAGGGACGTGTCTGAAATCATGAACATCCTAGGTGTCACTAAAATTGCAAATGAATTAAACTTTTAAGCGTTTTATGTTGAAGGGCATGATTATTTTCGTGAGCGTAATTCGTTACTCACGCACATACACGAAGATATTGTTCTCGTGGCTCACGCCCACTCACGACATTTTGGTTTGTTAATCACGCTCACGTTGACATGAGCGTGACTCACGACTCATGCGTGAGTCACCAAAATTTTCGTGTCACGTGCACACCTCTATACGCAATCAAATCGCTAAGGGAAGGTCAAAACTTTTGGATACAGGTAAACCTTTTTATACCCTGCGCCACACTGTGGAACAGGGTATTATAAGTTAGTGCATATGTTTGCAACACCCAGAAGGAGACGAGATAGACACATGGTGTCTTTGGCAAAAATGCTCAGGGTGGGCTCCTGAGTCGATATAACCATGTCCGTCCTAGAACACATTTTTGTAATCAAAGTCTAGATCGCAGTTTTAGTCCAATCGACTTGAAATTTGGCACAAGTATCTGCTTTGGCTCAGAATAGAACCGTATTGATTTTGGAAGAAATCGGTTCAGATTTAGAGATAGCTCCCATATATATATTTCGCCCGATATGGCCCCAGAAGCCAGAGTTTTACCTTAATTTGCTTAAAATTTTGCACAAGAAGAACAATTAGTACTATAGTCAAGTGTGCCAAATTTTATTGAAATCAGTTCAGATTTAGATATAGCCCCCATATATATCTTTCGCCCGATATGGACTAATACGGTCCCAGCAGCCAGAGTTTTACCCCAATTTGGTTGAAATTTTGCACTAGGAGTACAATTAGTAGTCTAGTCAAGTGTGCCAAATTTTATTGAAATCGGTTCAGATTTAGATATAGCTCCCATATATATCTTTCGCCCGATATGGACTAATACGGTCCCAGAAGCCAGAGTTTTACCCCAATTTGGTTGAAATTTTGCACTAGGAGTACAATTAGTAGTGTAGTCAAGTGTGCAAAATTTTATTGAAATCGGTTCAGATTTAGATATAGCTCCCATATATATCTTTCGCCCGATATGGACTAATACGGTCCCAGAAGCCAGAGTTTTACCCCAATTTGGTTGAAATTTTGCGCTAGGAGTACAATTAGTAGTGTAATCAAGTGTGCAGAATTTTATTGAAATCGGTTCAGATTTAAATATAGCTCCCATATATATCGTTCGCCCGATTTACACTCATATGACCACAGTGGCCAATCTTTTACTCCGATTTAATTGAAATTTTGCACAGGGAGTAGAATTGGCATTGTAGCTATGCGTGCCAAATTTGGTTGAAATCGGTTCAGATTTAGATATAGCTCCCATATATAGCTTTCGCCCGATTTACACTCATATGACCACAGAGGCCAGTTTTTTGCTCCGATTAAGTTGAAATTTTGCACAGGGAGTAGAATTAGCATTGTAGTTATGCGTGCCAAATTTGGCTGAAATCGGTTCAGATTTAGATATAGCTCCCATATATATGTTTTTCTGATTTCGACAAAAATGGTCAAAATACTTGTTTTCATTTTAATATATAACCATTGTAGTCCCATATTTATTGGTTCATCCCATAAATTAAATTACATACTTTGTTATAATTCTTAAAAAAATGGATTTTAACGCAAGTCTCATTTGAAGTAGCCGCAATGGTTTTTTAAACCCATACACAATCCTTTTTGTGATATCATCGGAAAAAAACTCTTTTAACTCACTTAACCACTTTTAAGGATGTCTCACACAATATCTTTACTTTAATGTATCCGTTTGTTACGCCTATTACCTCAATGAGATCCCGTTTATCATTTAGTAGAGTAGCTGCATGGCTTTTGATGTCTTACCGCTTATACAAATATTCTTTTTCGAGTTGGTTTTTTTCAAAGGCTTCATATCTAGTAATCCTAAAAGGCGTTATTGCTTTTAAAATGAGTATTACAATATTGCTAATGGGATTCTAATTAAGATAATTTGTATGGTAAATGAACTAACTATTAGAAATGAACTAACTATTATAAGCAAAAAAACAAGAATATATGGCTGTAAGATCAACCAGGACGAATCTATGTACCCTGCACTGTAATCCACAATCGAATTACTTGGGTTGTGGTAATAGTTGCCGATGTCAACCGAGGTCGTAGTTCACTCCAAGACGAATTTCGTGAAGATCGTTCAAAATCTTTTGTAATTCCGAAATCCATTGTTGCTGTGATCCCATTGATATTGCAAGATTGCCATGTGACCTATCGTGAGCTTAAGACAACGTAAGGCATTAGTGGGACCACCATAAATTTAATATTGCATGAAAAATTTACCCTAAAATAAATTGTTCGCGTTGGATCACACACAATTTGTCAATTGATCAAATAAGGCTCGTTTCGATTGGTCGAATGAAATGCTCCAAAAATACAATCGTAGTGCTTCGGAACAGGTCTATGACAGATTTATGCGTATGAGCCCCAAAAGTAAACAGCAGTCAACAGAATATTCGGAGGGATACACAACCATTTGTTCGCCGGTTATCTTCCAAGAAATCTAGAAAACCAACCACCGAAGACCTATCATTTTTCACTCAATCGGTTCAAACAACTGCATTTGTGTGCACTTGAAACATCGATTTGATGGGCCATCCGCCGTATAGTTCTAACTCGGCCCCAATTGACTTCTTTTCATTCCCGTACACAAAAGGTTTTTCGACACCGCATGCAGAAGTGTATAATGGGAAATATTTTGAAATAAAAAAGACAACCCTCGAATATATTATTTATGGAATCTGTGGAGGTTATAAAAAAAACTATTCGTACTTCGGCTAAGGCTTTTCATTGATTACCTTTAAAAAGAAAGAACCTCTGTGGCGATTTGTAACATACAGCGTTATATCACCAGTTGAAGGAAGAGATTTAACTACTACAGGCCGGGTTTTAAGACAAAAAAGTTGCCAATTTATCATGACAATGCGCCATTAAATAAGTCAATGTAAACGATGTTAAAAGTCCATTTAAATTTCAACTTGTTCAGCATCACTTTCGTATTATTTAGACCTCAGAAAATTTTTGTTTTTTCTCCTCTTTAACGATTTTCTAATAGTTAGTCAATTCACCATACAAATTATCTTAATTAGAATCCCATTAGCAATATAATAATACTCATTTTAAAAGCCATAACGCATTTTAAGATTACTACACTTGATATGAGTCCTTTGGCCAAAAACCGACTCGAAAAAAGGATATTCGTATGAGCGGTAAACCATCAAACGCCATGCATCTACTCTACTAAATGATAAACGGGATCTCATTGAGGTAATAGGCGTAACAAACGGATACATTAAAGCCAAAAGATATTGAGTGGGACATCCTAAAAAGTGGTTAAGTGAAGTGAGTTAAAGGAGTTTTTTTTTTTTCGATGATATCACAAAAAAGGACTATGTATGGGTTTAATGAAGCCAAAAAGGAAAACTATTGCGGCGACTTCAAATATGACTTGTGTTAAAATCCTATTTTTTAAGAATTATTACAAAGTAAATTAAATGAAATTTAATGTCTGGGATAAACCAATTAATATAGGACTAAAATGGTTATATTTAAATCAAAAAAAATTAGATTTTAATATAGTTTAGGAAATTTTTGTACATTGGAAAAAAATATGAAAGATGTTGCAACTTAAATTTAAGGCTTCGTAATATTAAGAACAAATTTCTTTAAAATAAAAAAATTTAATTAATAATTTTTACTTTGAGAATTGTTTCCTTTAAATTTGGCACGCGAATCTAAGAATTATTGCCCATCCGTTAAAGTCGATGTCCTCGAAGAAAATCCAATTTTCCTTATTCTAAAGAAAAACATTTTTGATTTAAATAAATAATTTTTAAATTAGTGAGATCTTGAATCGATAGAATAATTATAAACAAGTATATATGGCCGTACATTCGGCCAGGCCGAAGCTTATGTACCCTCCACCATGGATTGCGTAGAAACTTCTTCAAAACACTGTCATCCACAATCGAATTACTTGAGTTGCGGTAGCGCTTGCCGATGGCAATGTATCTTAAAACCTCCTAACATCGTCTTCTAAATTGTAAGTAAGTCCATATATATACCACGTATATTAAATCAAACAAGTATATACGGCCGTAAGTTCGGCCAGACTGTCATCCACAATCGAATTACTTGGGTCGGGGTAACACTTGCCGATGGCAAGGTATCTTAAAACTTCCTAACACCGTAATATACACCACATAGTCCATACGTGGTATATATTAAACTAAAAAGGCCGATTAAATACGTATATAATTAAGTTTAAAGTTTCTATAGAAATAAAATTTTGACAACATTTTCTATAGAAGTAAACTTTGGAAAAAATTTTCTACAGAAATAAAATTTGGAAAAAATTTTCTATAGAAATAAAATTTGAAAAAATTTTTCTATAGAAATAAAATTTTGACAACATTTTCTATAGAAATAAAATTTTGACAAAATTTTCTATAGAAATAAAATTTTGACAAAATTTTCTATAGAAATACAATTTTGACAAAATTTTCTATAGAAATACAATTTTGACAAAATTTTCTATAGAAATAAAATTTGGAAAAAATTTTCTATAGAAATAAAATTTGGAAAAAAATTTCTATAGAAATAAAATTTGGAAAAAATTTTCTATAGAAATAAAATGTTGACAAAATTCTCTATAGAAATAAAATTTTGACAAAATTTTCTATAGAAATAAAATTTGGACAAAATTTTTTATAGAAATAACATTTTGACAATGTTTTGTATAAAAATACAATTTTTGTAAATTATTTTTGGCTCGAGTGGCAACCGTGATTATGAACCGATATGGACCACTTTTTGTGTGATTGGGGATCGGCTATATATAACAATTTTGGCATGGTTATTAGCGGCCTTATACTAACACCACGTTGCAAATTTCAACCGGGCCGGATGAATTTTGCTCCGGAGGTGAAATCTGGGGATCGGTTTATATGGGGGCTATATATAATTATGGACCGATGTGGACCAATTTTTGCATGGTCATTAGAGAACATATACCAACACCATGTACCAAATTTCATCCGATCCGGCTGAAATTTGCTTCTCTTAGAGGCTCCGCAAGCCAAATCGGGGGATCGGTTTATATGGGGGCTATATATAATTATGGACCGATGTGGACCAATTTTTGCATGGTCATTAGAGAACATATACCAACACCATGTACCAAATTTCATCCGATCCGGCTGAAATTTGCTTCTCTTAGAGGCTCCGCAAGCCAAATCGGGGGATCGGTTTATATGGGGGCTATATATAATTATGGACCGATATAGACCAATTTCTGCATGGTTGTTAGAGACCATATACTAACACCATGTACCAAATTTCAGCCGGATCGGATGAAATTTGCTTCTCTTAGAGCAATCGCAATCCAAATTTGGGGGTCCGTTTATATGGGGGCTATACGTAAAATTGGACCGATATGGCCCATTTGCAATACCATCCGACCTACATCAATAACAACTAATTGTGCCAAGTTTCAAGTCGATAGCTTGTTTCGTTCGGAAGTTAGCGTGATTTCAACAGACGGACGGACGGACGGACATGCTCAGATCGACTCAGAATTTCACCACGACCCAGAATATATATATAATTTATGGGGTCTTAGAGCAATATTTCGATGTGTTATATATATAGTTTTGACAAAATTTTCTATAGAAAAAAAATGTTGGTAAATTATTTTTGGCTCGAGTGGCAACCATGATTATGAACCGATATGGACCAATTTTTGTGTAATTGGAGATCGGCTATATATAACTATAGACCGATATGAACCAATTTTGGTATAGTTGTTAGCGGCCATACACTAAAACCACGTTCCAAATTTGAACCGGACCGGATGAATTTTGCTCCTCCAAGAGGCTCCGGAGTTCAAATCTGGAAAATGGTTTATATGGGGGCTATATATAATTATGGACCGATATGGACCAATTCTGGCACGGTTGTTAGAGACCATATACACCATGTTCCAAATTTCAACCGGATCGGATGAAATTTGCTTCTCTTAGAGGCTCCGCAAGCCAAATCTGGGGATCGGTTTATATGGGGGCTATATATAATTATAGTCCTATGTGGACCAATATTTGCATGGTTGTTAGAGACCATATACCAACTCCATGTATCAAATTCAGCCGGATCTTAGAGGCTCAGCAAGCCAAATCTGAGGGTCCGTTTATATGGGGGCTATACGTAAAATTGGACCGATATGGCCCATTTGCAATACCATCCGACCTACATCAATAACAACTAATTGTGCCAAGTTTCAAGTCGATAGCTTGTTTCGTTCGGAAGTTGGCGTGATTTCAACAGACGGACGTCCGTCGACTCAGAATTTCACCACGACCCAGAATATATATAATTTATAGGGTCTTAGAGCAATATTTCGATGTGTTACAAACGGAATGACAAATTTAATATACCCCCATCCTATGGTTGAGGGTATAAAAAAACTTTCAAACATAGTCTAATACTTCTTTTGAGGATTTTGAATCTTGGGCCCAGTTTTTTTTTTTTTTTTTTTTTTTTTAAATTATGAAAACAATTTGTGTTTTGTTTTAATTTGGAGTTTTAAACATATATTTATTTGTAAATAAATATTTTTTTTTTATGTATCGCAAAAAGAATATGAAAATTCCATAAATGAGATCTGTATCCTATGTATGTATTCATAGAAAATAGATTTAAGTCCAGAAAGCTCCCTAAAAAGAAGCAACATCTTTGGATCGAAATCAATGTCAAAAGCCTTAAGGGAAAGTACCAAAATCTTTAAATTCAAGTACATTTTTTAGTGTAGACAAAATTCTTTCAAATCTTTAGGAATAAAACTGGGGGTTTTCATAACAGGTCTATAGAAATACCCTCGGAATGAAAAGCTGTACTAGAATTAAACCCGAGGCCATATGATTTAAATTCAAATAAAGTTGACTTTTAAAATTTAGACCTTCCTTTAGACATTTTGGATTGATTTCAAGACCTCTTTGAAAGAAAGTCTTTTTAATAATGCTATCTAAAGGGTGATTTTTAAAAAATATGGGATTTTTTAAACACATAAAATTCAGAAAAATTCATGCAATTCTTATTTGATTCGATAATACGATCCATATAATTTAATGTTTGTAGATTATTTCATCCAAATGTTGACCGCGACAGCGCTTCAAGTGGATCATTCGGCAGGTATCTTATGAATAAAAACTTCAAAAATACTTCAATGTTGTATTCAAATGCGCCAATTGAAGCGGGGTTGTTTGTATAGTCGCGAACTTTAACATAACCCCACAAAAAAAAACGTCTAAAGGCGTTAAATCGCACTATCCAGGTGGCTAATTGACCGGTCCGCATCGTGAAATAAAATGTTCACCGAAATTGCCTTACAATAACTCCACTGTCCACCTAAGAGGCTTAAGAAATCTTTTATAGAAATAAAATTTTCTATAGAAATAAAATTTTTACAAAATATTCTGTAGAAATAAAACTTTGACAAAATATTCTGTAGAAATTTAATTTTTGACAAAATTTTCTATAAATTGAAGAAATATTTTATAGAAATAAAATTTTGAGAAATTTTTCTATAGAAACGAAATTTCTTATAGAAATAAAATTTTGACAAAATTTTCAATAGAAATACAATTTTGATAAAATTTTCTGTAGAAATGAAATGTTGACAAAATGTGCTATAGAAAAATTTTGCAAAATAAGATCTTATTGTTTGGGAGTTTTTTGGTGAAATTTTATCCAAATTTTGGTAGTTTTTGGATATTATCTCAAAATTTAATATCATTCACAATTCGCATCGTTTTTAAAGAAGTATGGTCAATTGATGCCACCAGCCCATAAACCGAACAAAACTTTGCCCTTTTCTGGGTGTTTTTGTATCTTTTGCAATGATTCTGGCTGATTTTCACTCCAAACTCAACAATTCTGCTTATTTACGTGCCCAACATGAAATGTGCGGTAGCTGTTTAAACTGTTGTCAAAAAAAAAAAAAAAAAAAAACAAGTAAGTAAAGTAGAAAGTCGGGCGGGCCGACTATATCATACCCTAAACCACCATTACAGAATTAGTAATCATAAGCATTTGTGGGGTAACATACAGGGCTGGGAGATAAACCGCAGTTGCATATTTAAGAAAATTAAAAGGTACAGGTCTATGGGTGCTTTGTGTCAATCTGACTATAGCTCATAGTCAATGTTGCCACGGAAAATGTTCGGTTTACCCTACAAAGACAAAAAAAGTTCCCTACTTTCCCATATATTCCCAAACAATTTTCCCCACTATATTTTTCGTTAAATTTAAAAAATTTTACAAAACAAAAATGGTTCTAAGTACTTTATTATCTTAAAACATGAATATACAACGTATATAACTTAGAATATAAATTTGTATTACCACCACGGTTGCCACAGTTGGTAGAATTCTACCCAAATTAGTAATCTTTTTTGTTAAATCTCTATATAAATAAAATTTTGGAAAAAGTTTCTATAAACAAATTTTTGTGAGAAACTTTTCTATAGAAATAAAATGTTGACAATAAATTCTATAGAAATAAAATTTTGAGAAAAAATTCCACAGAAATAACATTTTGAGAAAATTTTTTATAGAAATAATATTTTGAAAAAATTTCTATAGAAATACAATTTTGACAAAATGTTCTATAGAAATAAAATGTTGACAAAATTCTCTGCAGGAATAAAGTTTACCACACATTGTTAAAGATCAAGCCTTGCCGGCTTCTAATTTCCTCCTCTAGAGCCACCAAAATGTAAAAATTATTACAAATTGTGTTGAGTGAAAATGTCCTACATTGTGGTCCTATGTCCCTACAAGACGCTAAATATTAGAAAAACCCTACATATAGGGAATTTCCCCTACTTCTAGCAACACTGGCTGTGTTGATATTGCGCCTACGGAGTTAGTATGTCACTAATATTGAGCCCATTATTAAAAAAGAGAAAATCGTTAAATTAGAGTGGGTAATAAATACAAATTTTTAAAAATCGAGTATTTTATGTACGAGCTACAAGTACGTATAAGTGCGATCGGCAAGTACATCAAAATTTGAAATTAGAGTAACATTGGTTAATAAATAAGAGTACTATGGACAAATTTGGGAAAATCGAGCGATGCATATATATGGAAGCTATATCTAAATCTGAACCGATTTTCATAATATTTTGCGGGTTTGATTAATACCACAAAAGGTTACCTTGTGCAAGATTTGAGTAAGATCAGTTAAGAAATGAGGCCTGTATGGTCAAACATAAGGTTATTAGGGGCGAATTTTTCAAAATCGGGTGATACATATATGGGAGCTATATCTACATCTGAACCGATTTCGATGAAATTTTGCACATATAGTTAGTACTATAGAGGACTGGATCTAGCCAACTTTTAGTAAGATCGGTTAATAAATAAGGGTTCTATGGCCAAATTTGGGAAAATCGGGCTATACATATATATGGGAGCTATATCTAAATCTCAACCGATTTCGATGATTTTTTGCACATATAGTTAGTGCTATAGAAGACTACATTTGACCAAATTTGGGTAAGATCGGTTGATAAATAAGGGTATTAATGCCAAATTTAGAAAAATCGGGCGGTGCATATATATATGGGAGCTATAGCTACATCTGAACCGATTTCGATGATGTTTTGCACATATAGTAAGTGCTATAGAGGATTATATTTAGCCAACTTTGAGTAAGATCGGTTGAAAAATAAAGGTTTTGTGGCCAAATTTGGGAAAATCGGGCGATACATATATATATATATATGAGAGCTATATCTAAATCTGAACCGATTTGGATGAAATTTTGCAGACTTGAAGGGCGATAGAAAAGATTACCTTTTGCCTAATTTGGTGACGATCCGTTTGAAAAAACGCGCAACGTGGCCCTATTTGTCGAAATCGGGCGATATATATATATGGGAGCTATATCTAAATTTGATCCGATTTCTTCCAAATTCAATAGCGTTCGTCCTCGTTCCCAAAAAAACTCCCTGTACCAAACTTCATCAAAATCGGTTAATAATTGCGACCGGAATCCTGTGAACAACACGTAGATGGACAGACGGACGGACGGACACCAAGCGCTAGATCGACTCAGGAGGTGATTCTGAGTCGATCGGTATATATTTTATGGGGTCTAAAATCAATATTTCTGGTAGGCACATTTTTTGGCCGATCAAACTTATTATACCCTGACCACTATGTGGTTTAGGGTATAATAATAGCTAAAAAAATACCCTTTTTATGTTCTACCGATTTTGGCAAATATCACCAGTATACCCACATTGTACACACTTTGAAATTGAAATTTTCAAATATTGTAGTCATATTCTACCCATTGCATACGTTGCAAGAAATTGGTTAAGATTAAGTTAAGTCTGCGATTTTGCCCGATTTGGCCAAATATTGTCCAAACCTCCACACCCAAGATCTTTCCACTATAGGTGGTGACTTAAAGTGGTCAGATCTAGCCCAATTCCTTGAAAAACGCCACTTCTGAGTCAATATTGCCTCAGATTTAGACAAAATATATAATGTCCTTGTAAAATCGCTACTGCTAAATCGAAAAATTGTAAAAGTGACTCAAGTTTTCCTATTCCTCTAACACATAGCTATCGACCATAAATACATATTTGTGAACTTTTATGCAATGTCCTTAGATTTAAATATTTCCCATATTTTTATTAACATTTTGCTCCCTCCCATTAGTCGGTTTAAATTTTAAGTCTAAAGATTTTGTAGTAATCAAAAAATTTTTACCAAAACTATAGATCTACATAGTCAGCCCCACCCGTCTTCAGACTTTCCTAATCTCTTGACAAAATAATTTAAATTTTAATTGGCAAAATATTGGTGATGTTATTTTTCTACACTGAAAAAAATATTGTCGTGAGGTCAAAGATTTCATGTCTTTAAAATACGAATGCAAATTTTGCTTAGCATAGAAGACGCATTTCTCTAGTATAAAGTTTTTTTCCTTGACCAAAGGTCGATAAACTTTTCAATGAAGTCGTATTGTCCTTATAATTGAGTGATTTCAATTAAAAATGGGTATCATAACATGAAAGAAAAAATGTTTGGGCATCTTGACTACAAAGCAAGAAATCGTTCAAATATACGAAATGTTTTTCAACACTTTACTATAAAGACATTTTTTACTTGAAACACAGCATAATTTCTACTAGAAGTCGAGTCTCAATTTGGAAAATAAAGTCGTCGTTAACTTGTTTTTAAAGGACTTTGATAGCATATGAAGAAAAAAAGCTGAAAAAAGCGAAAAATTAAAATTTGCTTCCTAGAAGCAAGTACACAAAACCCGATTTTAAAAGAGAATTGTGTCTTAGAAGTATCCTTACTTGTATTCTCCGCTTCTTTGGCTCGGAATCAATACCAAATTTTTTAAAGTAAAGACAAAATCTTTGGAACCGAGTATGCTTTTTTTCAGTGTAAGATTACAATAATTAAAGTTGATACATTAGATGCAATTATCATATGCTTTGTTTAAAAATATTTTTTATTATAATTTTCTAATCCTTATTTCGTCTCATTCTAATAAATGTACAAATAACCAGATTTCGTTTATTTTTAATTTCAAGTTAGAAATGTGGTTACTCTTTTCTACCTGTTGAAAAAAAGGATACATTAAGACATATTTATAGTACCCTCTCTAATCGTTGTATTAGAAAGGGATATAGAGTGTCTTCTTCGTCTTTTACTCCAGTAGTATAGACACAAACCCCACAGCCCTATAAGGGTTGTTTGGTGTTCTCAAAATCGTATAAAAAGGTCACTCTACGAAGAGTTCAACATCATTCAACGATAACAACATCACCAGTTAACATCATCTGAAGAAGTACAAGAGCTATTCTACGAAAAAATGGCTGATATTATTGCTTTATACCCGAAGAAATCTTCTATGCCTTTCATTAATCGCGGCATAAAGAAATTGGTGAAAAATTGCACAAATTTCTTTCTCAAATATGAAGTTCAACAACATCTCAAGAAGTCTTTGAATGCTAAGCAGCCTGAGCAATTGCTAACCTGTTTAACAGAAGAGGAACATCAAAATTGGCTCAATGAACAATTGGATCAACATCAGATCGAACTCATATAGAAGAGGATGACATGAAGAAGTTCCAAGGAATTAAAAATAATCATCATAAGAAAGAAAAACGCTTTAATTGTAGATGCTTGAAAAGCATTCACTGTTTCCTTATTCTCTGGTTTCATACAAACAGTGGAGCTGCGAAAAGTTTGTGTCATCAAAAACCCGACCTTAGTAATGGCTCATCTTGGTGGTTCTACGAATCTTTTGTGGGATCGAGATATAGAGAATTATATTTTTAGTTTATATTTTCTCAAAAGCTTTAATATAAAAGAAAACGAAATGTGATTTATTATTGTAAAGATTTATGACATTTGTATTTATATTAAGGAAAAAATTAAGGTCTTTCAATTTAGTTTTAATTTTAATGATAATGTCTTCCGGTTTGTTTGTTTTGCAAAATGTAAATATGTAAATAAAAAAAAATGAATATATTTAAAAAAAATGCATCAATATTTTTTCAATTAATAACAATGGTTAAAGGGCTTTCGATACTACTGCAGTGTACAATATACATTGGCCTATATAAAAAGATAATGTATTCGAAATTTTAGGAAAAACAACTTACACAATATTAAGGACAATTTTCTTTAGAGTCAACTTTTTACTTTTTACAAAAATTTCCAAAAAATTCCACATTATTGATTCTGACCCTAATATGACCTAATGGGTAAGGAAAATTCATTTATTTTACCATGCCCGTGTTGCATACACAAGATCGTGGGTTCAATACCTGCTTCGACCGAACACCAAAAAATTTTTCAGCGGTGGATTATCCCTCGTCAGTAATGCTGGTGACATTTCTGAGGGTTTCAAAGCTTCTCTAAGTGGTTTCACTGTAATGTGGAACGCCGTTCGGACTCGGTTATAAAAAAGGAGGTCCCTTGTCATTGAGCTCAACATGGAGTCGGGCAGCACTCAGTGATAAGAGAGAAGTTCACCAATGTGGTCACAAAGGACTGAATAGTCTAAGTGAGCCTGATTCGTCGGGCTGCCACCTAACCTAACCTAACCTAACCGATATGGACCAATTTTTGTGTGATTGGGGATCGGCTATATATAACTATAGACCGATATGGACCAAATTTGGCATGGTTATTAGCGACCACATACCAACACCACAGTGCAAAGTTCAACCGGATCGAATGAATTTTGCTTCTCCAAGAGACTCCGGAGATCAAATCTGGAGAACGGTTTATATGGGGGCTATATATAATTATAGACCGATATGGACCGGACAAATCTGGGGATCGGTTTATATGGGGGCTATATATAATTATGGACCGATATGGACCAATTCTTGCATGTTTGTTAGAGACCACACACTAACACCACGTACCAAATTTCAACCTGATCGGATACATTTTGCTCCTCTAAGAGGCTCTGGAGGACAAATCTGGGGATCGGTTTATATGGGGGCTATATATATATATATATGGACATACTTTATGGGGTCTTAGAGCAATATTTCGATGTGTTACAAACGGAATGACAAACCCAGCAAAAAAATTTGGAAGTTCTTCCAAAGGCACAACTTTAAAAGCACTTCCAGAAGATATACTCCCACTGATGTTCTTTATTTTAACTACACAGGAAGTTATTTTCATTCAATTTTTTATAGCATGGTTTTTTCATATTTTTGATGGGTAATTTTAGCTTTTTTTTAATTTAATTTTCAAATTGGTTAAAAACAGCTTAAGAATTCATAAAATTGTACAAATTATTTAAATTTTGTCGAAAAAAAATGCTAAATCCAATCTGAAAAAATTGTGAATTTTTGAAAATATTTAAGGTCAAACGTTTAAGACAAGAGATAGAATCCATTAAAAATTATAAAAAATTATAAAAATTATTTATTTGTCAAAATATCACAGAATTTTTTAATTTACATCCAAAACATTGAATTCGGATCACACCTGAAGAAGTGATGCAAATTCGGTGCACCGGCGGTTGAAATGGAGGACTTCCGTCCTATGACACGCCCATGTTAAATTCATCGCTTCTGCGTCAATTTTGCACCACTTCCGGATCCAAAAAGAACATTTTCATTACTTTTTTGGCGACGCTTTTTTTGCTGGGAAGTTAATATACCATTAAAAATTATATAAAATTATAAAAATTATTTATTTGTCAAAATATCACAGAATTTTTTAATTTACATCCAAAACATTGAATTCGGATCACACCTGAAGAAGTGATGCCAATTCGGTGCACCGGCTGTTGAAATGGAGGACTTCCGTCCTATGACACGCCCATGTTAAATTCATCGCTTCTGCGTCAATTTTGCACCACTTCCGGATCCAAAAAGAACATTTTCATTACTTTTTTGGCGACGCCCCCCCCCCCCCCCCTCCTATGGTGGTGGATATAAAAACTGAATGATTGACAATTCATTTTTGAAATTGATATTGATATTGTTTAAAACTATTTTTGAGTGAATTAAACAAAATGAATTAAAAATTTTTAAAAATTACACCCACAAAAATAAACCCACTATGAAGGAATATTTAGTTTTTTTTTCAGAAAATTTAACAATAATATTGTACTTGTTACAACATGACCCAAATAAGTTTATAATTTTTATTAAATTGAAGAAAATTTATTAGAAGTATAGCTGATAGCCTAAGTAGCTAATGCTAAATTTTTCTCTATTATTCTTATATTTACTATAAGTTTAATAAATAAATAAATAAATTATTAGATGTAATATTTTTACCCGTTCTTTGAAGAAATTTTACTATTTTGAAGGAAAAGATGAAGTTCACGACAGATTCAATTTAAGGAAAATTTACTCATTTCAGAAATTTTTGAACTCATTTTAAGTAAACTTCATTCATTTTAAGAAATATGAACTATTTTAAAGTTTAGTATAATTGTGTACTTCATTAGTCTATAACGTTTTTATACCCTTCACCACTACTGTTCTACAAGGTTTATGCATTTGTATGTAACGCCTAGAAGGAAAAGACTGAGACCCATCGTTTAGTATACCGATAGTCTTCGAATTAAATTCTGAGTCGATTTAGCGATGTCCGTCTGTCTATCTGTCTGTCTGTATATGTAATTTTGTGTACAAAATACAGCTCGCAGTTTAAGTCCGATCGTCCTCAAATTTGGCACATAGTTCTAGTTTGGCTCCAAGCCAATAGCTATTGATTTTGAAAACAATCGGTTCAGATTTAGATATGGTTGCCATATATATTTATCACCGATCTTGTCATAATTGACGTATTTATCAACGTATTTTCCAAGTGTTTTGGGACTCTCGTCAAATATGCAAAATATCAGCCAAATCAGTTCAGATTTAGATATAGCTCCCATATATATCTTTCGTCTGATTTGCACTTATATGGTCTCAAAAGCCAGAGTTTTGCCCTGATTTTGGTTCAAATTTTGCACAAGGAGTATGTTTAATATTATCGTTAAGTGTGCCAAATGTTGGTTGCAATCGGTTCAGATTTAAATATGGCTCTCATATATATATTTCGCCCGATTTACGCTCATATGACCACGGAGGCCAAAGTTATACTCCCATTTACGTGAAATTTTGCAGAGATAGCAGAATTATTATTCTAACTATGCATTTAAAATTTGGTAAAAATCGGATCAGATTTAGATATAGCTCCCATATACATGTAAGCCAGAGTTGGGGAAATATGGTAGAATGTGTCATATTCTAGATCCATTTTCATTGGGATTTTCATCCAATGGACTCCACTCAGTTTGCACAGACATTTAGATAAAGCATCCATATATTTGTTCTTCCGGTTTATGCAAATGTAGCCAAACTACCTACATTTCACACAAAATTCTGTGATGATTTCCGCATATCGTAGTCAAATCCCACACACTGTAAAGCCAGAACACAATGGTTGAGTTTTAAATAAGGCTTGTGGAAATATCGTCCGACTTGACCTAATAATATATCACAATGACCACATATCTCAGCGAGATCTAACCAATATCCTTGTAAAATCGTCACTGCTAAGTAGCAAAAATTTTAAATATGACTCAAAATGTCCTATATATCGAATACACATGTGTCGCCCGATAAATCATAAATGATTTTTGGCACAATTGCATTAAAATTGTATTCGACTCATTTTGTATTTTTTACTAACATTTTTTCATCCCAGGGCATTAGCCGATTTAAATTTTAATTCTAGAGATTTTGTAGAAGTACAAAAAATTGTCTCCAAATCGGTTAAGTTATAAATATTTGTATATGAGAATATAAACCTTCATAATAACTCCCAACAAATTTGAAGGAGTTGAAATGGTAACACAAATTTTGGTCTACATTGTGGTGAAGGGTATAATATAGTCGGTGCCGCCCAACTTTAGACTTTACTTACTTGTTTTTCTTTGAAATAAGCAAAAAATTATTAAAATAAACAAATGAGCTAAGTAGAAAATCGGGCGGGGCCGACTACATCATACCCTAAACCACCCCTACTGAATTATTAAACATAAGCATTTGTGGGGTATCTTTGGTATAGGTTTTGGAGTATCATTGGTATAGGTTTTGGAGAACATAAAGGGGGGTACATGTTTATGGGCGTCTTGTCACAATCTGAGCAGAAATGTCTAATATTAGGAGCTATAGTTTATTTTGCAGCAAAAGAGTTAGTATGCCTCTAATATTGAGTCCATTACTATAAAAGAGTAAATCGGTCAATTAGTTGCGGGTATTGATATTGATTCTTTATTTTTCTATATCAGTACAGCAAGTTTAACCTTATAGTATGTACTGTATAAAAAGTTATTACATAAAGAAATGTGTCAAATATTAATTAATATAGTGATTTTATACTTAAACTTCAAAATGTAGTTATTGTATTGTAAAATTCTCTATATATAAAATTATTACAAAAATGTATTAAAAAAAAATTAATTGAATTTTAAATTGTAATTATTGCATCAAAGTAAAGTGCTTTTTCAGTCTATTCTTAAATTGTTGATGATTAGTGATATTTCTCAAATGAGTAGGTAGATTATTCCATAGTCGAGTTGCGTACACAAAGAACTGTCTATCAGATATCATATACCGTGTCCTTGGGGGAACAATAGTTTTTGATCGAGATGATCGAGAAAAATTTAGTCTTTGAAATAGATAGTTAGGTTCGGCAGAATTGATTACTGTATGTAGCAAAATGATAGATCGATAATCAAGCAGATTTTTAAAGGTCACACCAAATAATTGAGAAGAAACAGTAGATATACTATCATAACGTCCCACACCATAAACAAATCTGGATATATCATTAAATAAAATTTGCAATTTCCTCCTATGTACATAGTCACAATTTGCATAGAGCTCACAACAATACATTATTCTAGAAACTAAATATGACTTGGCAATCACCTCACGGATATCAGTCGGTATGAAGTGCTGGACAGACCATAGAGCCCGAAGCATACTATAAACAGTTCCTATTGTAATCTCTATATGTCTGTTCCAAGATAAATTGTTGTCAAAGATAACACCTAAATTTTTAGCATATGTGGCATATTCCACGTCGTATCCATTTATAGTGACAGGTGGCAATGTAGTAAAATCGACTGTATTTCGTGATATTACACCCTCAAGAAAAATCGCTTCTCTAACATATGTTCCAAACATATTTTGCAGGAAGCACATATATTATTGGATACTGCCGAAACATTAATATGTTTGTTTTATGTGAGCATATTATATGTTTGGAAGCATTTTGAGTCCAAAAATAGTATATGCTTGGAAGAATTCCTCAAAAAAGATTGTGCTCATTCCCTCACATAATTTTCACTTCCACGAAATTTTTGAGTTCTTCGCATCTTTTTTTGTAATATGCTGTTGTTTTTCAAATGTCTATTCTCTTGATTCCGAATACTCATTCTAATATTCAAATTAAATAATATTTAGACTTAAGCATATTAAATTTTTGGCCTTATCATGAAACAGTTTTCCGAAACAACATACAAGCGGTTTCACAGAAATTGCTCTCATTTCATTCTCTCGCTGTGTTATGTTGATATCTTTTTATTCAACCCTCCCGGTTTCCATCTCTATTTATTTCTCTATACTAACTCTCTCTCTCTCTCTCTTTGTCGCTCTCTGAATAAAGTATCACAACATATATATGTTTACTCGAAATTTGTAAATTTATATATGTTTACATTCACACATATTATTTTTATGAAACATTCATGCCCCAAACATAATATATTCTAACATATTAACATATGTGTCCCAAACATTTTGTGTTAGTTTAGGAACATTACATGTTTGCCCTTAAATATATTGTGTTTAAAAATTGTGCCCGAAACACATTTTGTTTATATCGGAACATATATAAAACATATTTTTCTAACAGTGTACCAAACATTTTGTCTTTGTTGGGTTAAGCATTAGACCATTGTTCACTGCCCAATCATTGATTTCGATAAGTCTTGCATTTGTACCGTTTACACAGTCCATAATATTCGCAGTTTCACAAGAAAAGCATAACTGTACCTCATCAGCGTAAATATGAACATCGCAACCGTCACAGACCTCCACTATATCATTAATATAGAGCGAGAAGAGCAAGGGGCCTAGAACAGAACCCTGCGCCACTCCTCTACTTAGACTCATGGGTTGCGAGTATTTTTCATTAGCCAGAACTACTTGACATCTTTCTGTTAGATAGGAAGATAAAAGTGAACAGGCTGAAAAATCAAACCCGAAAGATCGCCTCAGTTTTGCTATTAATATATGGTGACACACAGTATCGAATGCTTTGGAATGATCCAGAAGCAACAAAAAACACAATTTATTACGGTCAATGCTCGTCCTTATGCCTTCAACCATATCGGCCAGTACCGTAGTACAACTACGACCAGTGCGAAATCCCGATTGCCTATCAATTAACAGATTATTGCGCAAGATAAAATCATTCATCTGTCTGAACATAATATTCTCCAAAGCCTTAGACAAGAATGGCAAAAGGGATATGGGTCTATATTCACCCCTGCTTTTCAGAATAGGAATTATCTTCGCAATCTTCCATCTTTTGGGAATGTAGAAGTCGTTAAGACATGATTAAATGTGTGCGTAATATACGGTAAAATCAATGGAAGAATGATTTTCACAAACCGGGGATCCATGTTATCCAAACCCTTAGCGTCTGATTTTATGCTAGGTATTGATTGTAGTGTGCCATTATCAGAGACACAGTAAAAGGAAAAATTATTTTCAAAAGTAGTGAATTCATTACTATCCTGTAAGTGTGATCGCATACAAGGAATATTAATATCCAGAAATCTCCTATTCAGTACATCGGGGTCCTCAACACATTTCTCGGCTTTTACTCTTCCAATACCTATATCTCTTATTTGACGCCATTTCTGTTGACTGGTTATAGCGCATCTAAACCTCTCGCCAAAGTAACTACACTTCGCATCCTTTACAAGTCTTACGACATCTCTTCTAAAAGTTTCTTAAATACCTCATGTAATCTAACCGTTTTAAAACGTCTCCATCTCCTGTAAGCCTCATCTCTTTTGTCGATGGCACTTCGTATTGTATTATCAAACCAAGGTTGTTGACTTGGGCGTAAGATCCTAGTTTTAAGTGGCCATTTTCTTCATACAACATATTCAAATGACTCTCCAAGAAATCAGTCTTGTCATCTATACCTTGTAAATAGAAAATGTCACGCCATGGTATCTCGTCAACACGTCTTAGGAGTTCGTAATAATCCAAGCCTTTAATATCTCTATATGTGACTGTCTCACTCATTTGCTCCACAAAGTAATCGTATGCCAGAAAAATAATGTCATGTCTGGAAAAAAGCGATGATGATAGCTGTAATACATCCAAATTTCCGCAAATAGGGCAATAGATTTATGTAAGAGCTACATGTAAATAAGTCTAAATACGATCAGCTAGTACATCAAAATGTGAAATTTGAATAACATAGGTTAATAAATAAGAGTATTATGGCCAAATATGACAAAATCAAGCGATGCATATATATGGGACCTATATCTAAATCTGAACCAATTTGTATAATATTTTGCAGGTATGATTGATACCACAGAAGGTCACTTTGTGTAAAATTTGAGTTTCAGTTTATAAATGAGGCCCCTATGGTCAAAAATAAGGTTATTAGGGACAAATTTTCCAAAATCGGGCGATACATATATATGGAAGCTGTATCTAAATTTGAACCGATTTTGATGAAATTTTGCACATACAGTTAGTGCTATAGAAGATTACATTTAGCCAACCTTGGTTACAATCGGTTGATAAATAAGGGTTTTACGCCCAAATTTGGCAAAATCGGGCGATAAATATATATGGGAGCTATATCTAAATCTGAACCGATTTCAATGAAATTTCGCACACACAGTTAGAGATATATAAGATTACATTTAGACAACTTTGAGTACGATCGGTTGATAAATAAGGGTTTTACGGCCAAATTTGGCAAAATCTGGTGATACATATATATGGGAGTTATATCTAAATCTGAACCGATTTCGATGAAATTGCGCACATACAGTTAGAGGTATAGAAGATTATATTTAGCCAACTTTGAGTACTATCGGTTGATAAATAAGGTTTTTATGGCCAAATTTGGGAAAATCGGGCGATACATATATATGGGAGCTATATCTAAATCTGAACCGATTTCAATGAAATTTTGCAGACTTAAAGGGTGATGAAAAAGTTTACTATGTGCAAAATTTGATGATGATCGGTTTGTAAAAAAGCTCAACGTGACTCCATTTGTCGAAATCGGCCGATACATATATATGGGAGCTATATCTAAATTTGGGAGCTATATCAATTTCAATAGCGTTCGTCCTTGTGCCCACAAACCACCCTGTACCAAATTTCATCCAAATCGGTTAATAATTGCGACCGGAATCATGTGAACAACAAATACATGGACAGACGGACGGACGGACGGATGGACACCAAGCGCTAGATCGACTCAGGAGGTGATTCTGAGTCGATCGGTATATATTTTATGGGGTCTAAAATCAATATTTCTGGTAGGCACATTTTTTGGCCGATCAAAGTTATTATACCCTGACCACTATGTGGTTTAGGGTATAAATAGCATACTTTATACTTGAAGCGAATTTTAAATTGCGATTAGTCGCTTGCTTGGCACAACATGAATACCAAAATATCTTAAGTAAAGAACGAATCCTTGGATCTGGCTGAATCTTTTTGCTTCAACGTAGACTTTTTGGCAAATAACATTTCAATATTATATGGATCCATCTTTCGTTTTTCTGGTTTCAAGTTAGAAATTAACCAATGTATGGTTACTCTTTTCTACCTGATGAAAAAAAGACACATTAGAATGCATTTGTAGCAATCTTTGTATTAGAAAAGGATATAGAGAGATTTCTTCATCTTTTACTCTAGTACTACAGACACAAAGCCCATAGCCTTATTAAGGGTTGTTTGGTGTTCTCATGCCATGGACAAAATCGTATAAAAAGGTCACTCTACGAAGAGTTCAACATCATTCAACGTTAACATCTACCCCAGTTAACATCATCTGAAGAAGCATAAGAGCTATTTAAAGAAAAATGGCTGATATTATTACTCAACTTTTATACCCGAAGAAATCTTCTATGCCCTTCTTTAATCGCGGCATTAAGAAATTTGTGAAAAATTGCACAAATTTCTTTCTCAAATATGAAGTTCAACAACATCTCAAGAAGTCTTTGAATGCTAAGCAGCCTGAGCAATTGCTAACCTGTTTAACAGAAGAGGAACATCAAAATTGGCTCAATGAACAATTGGATCAGCATCAGATAGAACTCAAATAGGAGAAGATGACATGAAGAAGTTCCAAGGAATTAAAAATAATAATCATCATAAGAACGAAAAACGCTTTAATAGTAGATGCTTGAAAAGCATTCACTGTATCCTGATTCTCTGGTTTCATACAAACAGGGGAGTTGCGAAAAGTTTGTGTCATCAAAACCCGACCTTAGTAATGGCTCATCTTGGTGGTTCTACGAATGTTTTGCGGGATCGAGATATTGTAATTAAAATTTTTTAAAAGCTTTAATTTAAAAGAAAACGAAATGTGATTTAGTATTGTAAAGATTTATAGAATTTCTATTTATATTAAGGAACAAAAAATTTAAGTCTTTCAATTTAGTTCTAATTTTAAATTTTAATGATAATGTCTTCCGGTTTGTTTGTTTTGCAAAATGTAAATATGTAAATAAAACAATGAATATATTAAAAAAAATGCATTAACATTTTTCAATTAATAACAATGGTTAAAAGGCTTTCGATACTACTGCAGTGAAAAAAAAATACATTGCCTTTATAAAAAAGATTATGTATTCTCAATTTTAGGAAACAAAACTTACACAATATAAAGGACAATTTGCTTTAGGGTAAACGTTTCCAAACTTGGTAAAAAGTCCACATTATAGACTCCTATCCTAATATGTCCTAATGCGTTAGGAAATTTCATTTGTTTTACTATTTTATTATATTATTTTAAAAGTGGAAAAGTTATTGACTGAACGGCTTGAATTATGCCCTTTAAATTGTGTTGGGTTTTGCAAAGGAAAGCGGTGTCTTTATTTTTGTTTTGCATCTTTAAATTCTGTTGGGTTTTGCAAAGGAAAGTGTTAGTTTTATTTTTATTTTGCATTATTAGTTTTGGTTTCCACTTTTGAAATGCGAACTTACAGCGGCCTTAAAGCCGAAATATATCATCTGGGAAAAAATAATTTTTATTTTCAATAATTTTCAATTTCTTCAATCAGAGAAATCTTAATATCGTTCACCAATTAAATTTTGAATTCAAAGTTTTTATATATTATACTTGAAATTTTAATTTGAAAAATGTTGAAGATATTTTTTTTTGTTGCTATTAGATGAGTAAAATTCAATCATCATACATTGAAAAAAAAAATACGTTCGGAATCACAAAGATGTCATGGCCTTAAAATACCAATGCAAATATTACATATTACCTGTCTGACACAAAGATATTTTACTTGATCCAAATTTGATAAATTGTCCATAGTCCTTCTAGTTAGGTAGGAAATAAATTTTTATTGGGCTATGGGCAGTTTGGCTTTAATAATTCCGAAAAATTATGAACAATTCATGAAATCGTCCTTAAATACATTGACCTTTTGTATTTTGACTACAAAGCTAAAAAGCAATAAAAACATAGGAGATCTCTTTCAGAACCTTATTTTAAAGACGAGTTTTATTTAAAAAACTTGTATGCATGAAGTCGAGTTTTAAGTTGCGGTTAATACGATAGCACGAATATATAGGTCCGTAAGTTCAGCGAGGGTGAATCTTAGGTACCCTACACCGTTGATAGCGTAGAAAGCTCTACTAAAACTATCATGCACAATCGAATTAAAGGGTGATACGGTCAAAATTTGGTCAAGGGAAAACGCGTGTAAATCGGTGAAATCGTTTATTTAAAAAATCAAATTAAATTTCTTTTTCAAGTTCAATTAGTATAAAATTCAGGAAAAATATTCAGTTAGGCTTTCGCTTTTCCAAATCCGAATTGCCGGGCCTCACGCTTGACACCTGCCATCAGATTTTATACAGCCACCTTGTGCACCTTCTTTGCCGCAGAAAGCCAGTTTGCCTTGAACTGCTGCTCGTCCTTAGCAGTTTTTTGGTCTTCTTTAGGTTCCGCTTGACAATAGCCCAGTATTTCTCAATTGGGCGGAGCTCTGGCGTGTTGGGAGGGTTTTTGTCCTTGGGAACCACCTGCATGTTAGGTTAAAGGTTAAAGTGGCAGCCCGATTAAGATTCAGGCTCACTTAGACTATTCAGTCCATTGTGATAATGCATGTTGTTGGCGGCGTACCACTCCATGGTCTTTTTACCGTAATGGCAAGATGCCAAATCCGGCCAAAACAGTACGGAACAACCGTGTTTCTTCAGGAAAGGCAGCAGACGTTTATTCAAACACTCTTCCACGTAAATTTCTTGGTTGACAGTCCCGGAAGCTATGAAAATGCTGCTTTTCAAGCCACAGGTACAGATGGCTTGCCAAACCAGATATTTCTTTGCGAACTTTGACAGTTTTATGTACTTGAAAATATCTGCTACTTTTCCCCTTCCTTTTGTCGTATAAAACTCCTGTCCCGGAAGCTGCTTGTAGTCGGCTTTGACGTATGTTTCGTCGTCCATTACCACGCAGTCAAACTTCGTAAGCATCGTCGTGTACAGCCTCCGGGATCACGCTTTGGCCGTCGTATTTTGTTTATCATCGCGATTTGGAGTCACTACCTTCTTGTAAGTCGATAGTCCGGCTCGTTTTTTGGCTCGATGCACGGTTGTAGACGATACACCCAGCTTATTTGCGGCATCTCGGAGAGAGAGGTTAGGGTTTCGCTTGAAACTACCGGCAACTCTCTTTGTCGTCTCAGCGGCTTCCGGTTTTCGATTTCCCCCCGATCCAGACTTCCTGGCTGTCGACAAACGTTCCCCAAACACTTTAATTACATTTGTAACGGTTGAGTTGGCAACTTTTAGCGATTTTGCCAGCTTTGCGTGCGAGTAGCTCGCATTTTCGCCATGCGCGAGCAAAATTTTGATACGCTGCTCTTCTTGCTTGGACGGCATTTTGACAACTGAAGAGTGAATTCCAAAACCAAATAGGAGCAACATTGTACACACACACCTTCAAAATGAGGGGTGTTCAGGTTTTTTAAATGCAAAATTGAAAGAAACACGTCAAGTTTATATTGACCAAATTTTGACCGTATCACCCTTTAGAAACTTCTACTGAAGACTGTCATCCACAATCGAATTACTTGGGTTGCGGTAACACTTGCCGATGGCAAGGTATCTTAACACTTCCTAACACCGCCTTCTAAATTGCAAGGTAGTCCATAAGTGGTATACATTAAACTAAAAAAGGCCGATTAAATACGTATATAATTAAGTTTGACAAAATTTTTTATAGAAATAAAATTTTGACAACATTTTCTACAGAAGTAAAATTTGGACAAAATTTTCTATAGAACAAAAATGTTGACAAAATTTTCTATAGAAATAAAATTTTGACAAAATTTTCTATAGAAATAAAATTTTGGTAGATTATTTTTGGCTCGAGTGGCAACCATGATTATGAACCGATATGGACCAATTTTTGTATGATTGGGGATCGGCTATATATATAAATATACAACGATATGGATCAATTCTTGCATGGTTGTTAGAGACCATATACTAACACCACGTTCCAAATTTCAACCGGATCGGATGAATTTTGCTCCTCCAAAAGCACCAGAGGACAAATCTGGGGTTCGGTTTATATGGGGGCTATATATAATTATGGACCGATATGAACCAATTCTTGCATGGCTGTTAGAGACCATATACTTATACCATGTACCAAATTTCAGCCGGATCTGATGAAATTTGCTTCTCTTAGGGGCACCACAAGCCAAATCGGGGGATCGGTTTATATGGGGGCTATATATAATTATGGACCGATGAGACCATATACTTACAGCATGTACCAAATTTCAGCCGAATCAAATAAAATTTTGTTCTCTTAGATGCTCCGCAAGCCAAATCTGGGGATCGGTTTATATCGGGGCTATATATAATTATGGACCGATTTGGACCAATTTTTGCATGGTTGTGAGAGACCCTATACAAACTCCATGTCCCAAACTTCAACCGGACCGGATGAATTTTGCTCCTCCAAGAGGATCCGCAAGCCAAATCTGAGCGTCGGTTTATATGGGGGCTACGTAAAAGTGATCCGATATGGCCCATTTGCAATACCATCTGACCTACATCAATAACAACTACTTGTGCCAAGTTTCAAGGCTATAGCTTGTTTCCTTCGGAAGTTAGCGTGATTTCAACAGACAGACGGACGGACGGACATGCTTAGATCGACTCAGAATTTCACCACGACCCAGAATATATATACTTTATGGGGTCTTAGAGCAAGATTACGAGGTGTTACAAACGGAATGACAAAGTTAATCCTATGGTACAGGGTATAAATATGGGAAATATTAAGCTGGAGCAATTTTAATGCAATTGTACTAAAAAACATTTATGATTTATCGGGCATATATTCGAGATATAGGAAAATTTGAGTAATATTTAATATTTTTGCTACATATCAGAGGCGATTTTACAAGGATATTGGTTAGATCTCGCCAATATATGTGATCATTTGGGGGTTGTGATATATTATTTGGCCATGCCGAGCGATATTTCCACAAGTCGGAGATTTATTTAAAACTCGACTTTTCTGTAGAAAGTCTGGCATTACAGTGTATGGGATATAACTACGAAATGGGGAAATCATCATAGAATTTTGTGTAGGATGTGGGTATTTTGGTCATATTTGTATAAGCCGGAAGGCCAAATATATGGAGGCATTATCTATCTATCAGGTCAATTGGAGGAAACTCCCATTGAAAATGGGTCTAACATATGAAACATTCTACCCAACTCTGGCGTACATATATATGAAAGATATATCTAAATCTGGACCAAATTTAACATGCATAGATAGAATAATAATTCTGCTATCTCTGCAGAATTTCACGTAAATAGGAGAGTAAGTTTGACCTCCGCGGTCATATGAGTGTAAATCGGGCGAAAGATGTATGTGGAAGCTATTTATAAATCTCAACCGATTTCAAATTGGTAGACACTTAATGAGACTATTAAATCTGAACCGATTTGACTAATATTTTCCACATTTGACAAGAGCCCCAAAACATTTGGTTATACGAAATTCGGACTTTAACTGCGAGCTCCACAGACAGGCGGACGGACAGACAGACAGACGGACATCGCTAAATCGACTCAGAATTTAATTATGAGTCGATCGGTATACTAAACGATGGGTATCAGACTTTTCTTTCTTGGCGTTACATACAAATGCACAAATTTATTATACCCTGTACCACAGTAGTGGTAAAGGGTATAAAAAACATGATCAAAGATCACCCCCTTATTAGGAGTATATTTCATACCAGCTCAATATGTTTTTCAGTTTAGATAAAAATCTTTCACCTTCATTAACAACTAATTCAGTTTCATAACAGGAAGTTAATTTTCAACATGTACTTGTTCTAAACTAAATATAATAATTTATGGAATTAATATTTTAAATCAGGAAATTTCTAAATTTCCTCACTAAATAAAATTTAAACAAAGGTCATTGTTATATTTGCATTAAATAAAAATCACTTTTTACGATCTTACAATGCTGGGGAAGAAAACGATAAACACAATATTAGCTATACAGTAATCTTTCTTAATTTTCCCAATTAGTTTTACGTTGCCGTTCTACGAGTAAAACCAGCCATCAACATTCTACCTGTTGACATTCTCTTATCATGGAAACTCAATGAAACAACCCTTAGAATTTATTAAAGTAAGACTAAGAAAGCACGTATACAGTTTCCTTGTCTAACTCATGGAGGCCGCAAAACAAAGAAAATTCTTATGGTTTAGAGAAAAAATCGTATAAAAGTCAGTGCAAGGGAAAACTCAAACATCAGTCAACGTTAGCAACTGCAAACGTGTATAACATAGCTCCCTAAAAAAAAGAATACAAATAAAATCATGGTCTACGCTATTGCATTTTCATCAAATCCCAAAAAATACTCTATGAGGGTTGGTATGAGGAAAATCGTGAAAAACTGTAGAGAGTTTTTCAAACTCGAATATCATCATAGCAGCAAATCCATCCACAGTCTGGACGCCATCATCTCTGCAGAGGAATATCAAAATTTCCTTAACGAACAATTGGAAATGTAACCGTTGATGATGCTGTAAGGCAACCTGAAGAGGTTCGATGTTCCAAGGAATTAAAAATTATTTTTTGTTCGAGCAAACAAAACAAAAATCCATAAATGCTTTAATACAGAAACTGCTTGGAAAGCAGAAACGTTTCCGTTGGACGTTATGTCCTATGAAGCTGGCTGTAATCTCCCATTTTACCATAGCAACGAAGAGTTTTTGCCTAAACTCCCGACTTTAATAAGGCACTACTTGGTTGTGGTTGTAATGACGGATGGCTGTCCCGCAATCATTGGCAAGCTGAAAAATTATAAAACTGATGTGAAAATTAAATTTTTGTGTAGTTTTTTTTCTTTTTTTGTTAATGCAATGAAAGCTTTAATATTGTAATCTTCAATGTGATTTAAATTGAATAATTTTAATTTACAAATTTTCATTTCTAATAATTTTAGATTAGTAATCAATGTCTTCCATTTCTTATGCATAAGTTTAGTTTAAGGTTTAGTATAATGTCTTCCGGTTTGTTTGTTTTGCAAGTTGTATATATGTATATAAAAATAAATAAAGAAAAATTATTTTAAATTTTTGTATAAAAAACATAATTCTTATGATTGTTTCTATTGTTTATTAGAAGGGAAGGTAAACTCCTTAAAAATAGGAAAATCAACTACTTCGTCCAAAATTTAAATAACATATCCTTCATCTTTTGAGAGTTCCACATAGGGAAAATGTTATGATCACAAGAGAAACAAGTATATACGGCCGTAAGTTCGGCCAGGCCGAAGCTTATGTACCCTCCATCATGGATTGCGTAGAAACTTCTTCTAAAGACTGCCATCCACAATCGAATTACTTGAGTTGCGGTAGCGCTTGCCGATGGCAATGTATCTTAAAACCTCCTAACATCGTCTTCTAAATTGTAAGTAAGTCCATATATATACCACGTATATTAAATCAAACAAGTATATACGGCCGTAAGTTCGGCCAGACTGTCATCCACAATCGAATTACTTGGGTCGGGGTAACACTTGCCGATGGCAAGGTATCTTAAAACCTCCTAACATCTTCTAAATTGCATATGTGGTATATATTAAATCAAAAAAGATCGATCCAATACGTATATAATTCAGTTTGACAAAGTAGACATAAAATTTTCACAAAATTTTCTACAGAAATAAAATTTTAACAAAATTTTCTATAGAAATAAAATTTTCACAAAATTTTCTATAGAAATAAAAATTTTGACAAAATTTTCTATAGAAATAAAATTTTCTATAGAAATAACATTTTGACAAAATTTTCTATAGAAATAAAATTTTGGTAGATTATTTTTGGCTCTAGTGGCAACCATGATTATGAACCGATATGGACCACTTTTTGTGTGACTGGACCAATTTTGGTATGGTTCTTAGCGACCATATACTAACACCACGTTCCTAATTTGAACCGGATCGGATGAATTTTGCTCCTCCAAGAGGCTCCGGAGGTCAAATTTGGAGAACGTTTTATATGGGGGCTATATATAATTATGGACCGATATGGACCAATTCTGGCACGGTTGTTTCTTTAACCACCATATACTAACACCAAGTTCCTAATTTGAACCGGATCGGATGAATTTTGCTCCTACAAGAGGCTCCGGAGGTCAAATCTGGAGAACGTTTTATATTGGGGCTATATGTAATTATGGACTGATAGGGACCAATTTTTGCATGGTGATTAGAGACCATATACTAACACCATGTACCAAATTTCAACCGGATCGGATGAAATTTGCTTCTCTTGGAGACTTCGCAAGCCAAATCTGGGGATCGGTTTATATGGGGGCTATATATAATTATGAACCGATGTGGACCAATTTTTGCACGGTTGTTAGAGACCATATACCAATACCATGTACCAAATTTCAGCCGGATCGGATGCAATTTGCTTCTTTTTGAGGCTTCGCAAGCCAAAACTGGAGATCGGTTTATATGGGGTCTATATATAATTATGGACCGATGTGGACCAATTTTTCATGGTTGTTAGATACCATATACCAACATCATGTACCATATTTCAGCCGGATCGGATGAAATTTGCTTCTCTTTGAGGCTCCGCAAGCCAAATCTGGGGATCGGTTTATATGGGGGGCTATGTATAATAATGGACCGATGTGGACCAATTTTTGCATGATTGTTAGAGACCATATACCAACATCATGTACCAAATTTCAGCCGGATCGGATGAAATTTTCTTCCCTTTGAGGCTCCGCAAGCCAAATCTGGGGATCGGTTTATATGGGGGCTATATATAATTGTGGACCGATGTGGACCAATTTTTGCATGGTTGTTAGAGACCACATACCAACACAATGTACCAAATTTCAGCCGTATCGGATGAAATATGCTTCTGTTAGGGGCTCCACAAGCCAAATCTGTGGATCGGTTTATATGGGGGCTATATATAATTGTGGACCGCTGTGGACCAATTTTTGCATGGTTGTTAGAGACCACATACCAACACCATGTACCAAATTTCAGCCGTATCGGATGAAATATGCTTCTGTTAGGGGCTCCACAAGCCAAATCTGAGGGTCCCTTTATATGGGGGCTATACGTAAAAGTGGACCGATATGGCCCATTTGCAATACCATCTGATCTACATCAATAACAACTATTTGTGCCAAGTTTGAAGTCGATAGCTTCTTTCGTTCGAAAAGTTAGCGTGATTTCAACAGACGGACGAACGGACACTCTTAGATCAAATCAGAATTTCACCACGATCCCGAATATATATACTTTATGGGGTCTTAGAGCAATATTTCGATGTGTTACAAACGGAATGACATACTTAATACACCCCCCCCCCCCCCCCCCCTCCTATGGTGGATGGTATAACAAGTTCCAAAAAAATCATCATATTTAAGTACAACGATAAAGTTTTTGAACATTTGTTCCTAATTTTGTTCCACAAAATTACCTCAGTTCAATTCAATTTTCTTTAAAGCGGAATCTCCTAGCCTTTAGGGCAAAAAGTCTTCATTGAAAATGTTATCCACTTTTCGTGTCTTTCTGTCTGAAATAACTAAGATAAGCAAAATCTGCATTCGGCTTTCAGTTAATAAACTACGTAAAAATTATATAAAATATGAAGATCCCCTTCTGCGATACGAATATGCTCAGTGGAACCACATTTCCCTAACCACACACACACATACCGAGTAATGCAGTTTTGAGTTATTGCCTTCAAGACAAATGCTTATAGAACATGTAATTCATGTTGAAGGATAGATAAAATTAATTCAGTTTCATAATGTGAAGTGAATTTTCAAATTCATAATTTATAAAATCAATATTTAATATTATCATATTCAATTAGCATTGGATAAATATCTCTGTTTAGAATTTTACAATGTTGTGAAAGAAAGAGCTAGGCATTACATTAGCTATGCGGCAATATTTCTCCCGTTTTCCAATTAGTTTTATGTTTTCTATATGACTAAAACCAACTACCATTGATCTACCTGTTGACATTCTCTTACAATAGAAACTCAATAAAACAACCCCTAGAATTTATTAAAGTAAGACGAAGTAAGCAATACTATACATTTTCCCTTTTCAACTCATGGAGGCCGTAGTACAAAGAAAATTTTTATGGTTAGGAAAAAATCGTATAAAAGTCAGTGTAAGGGAAAACTCAAACATCAGTCAACGTTAGCAACTGCAAACGTGTATAACATAGCTAAAGACTAAAAATAAAATTATGGCCTACGCTATAGCATTTTCTTCAAATCCCAAAAAATACTCTATGAGTGTTGGTATGAAGAAAATCATGAAGAACTGTAGAGAGTTTTTCAAACTCGACTATCATCATAGCAGCAAATCCCTCCACAGTATTGACACAATCACCTCTGACGAGGAATATCAAAATTACCTTAACGAAAAATTGGAATTGTAGCCGTTGATGATGCTGTAAGGCAACCTGAATAGGTTCGATGTTCCAAGGAATTAAAATGATTTTTGTTGGAGCAAAAAAAAATCCATAAGTGCTTTAATACAGAAACTGCTTGGAAAGCAGAAACGTTTCCGTTGGCCGTTGTATCCCATGAAGTTGGCTGGATTCTCCCATTTTACCTTAACAACGAATAGTTATTTGCCTAAAATCCCGACTTTAATAAGGCACTACTTGGTTGTGGTTCTAATGAAGGATGACTCCTCCGCAATCAATGGCAAGCTGAAAAGTTATAAAACTAATGTGAAAATTTAATTTTTGTATATGTTTATTCTATTTCAAAGAACGCTTTAATATTGTAATCGTTAATGTGATTTAAATTGAATAATTTTAATTAACAAATGTTCATTTGAATTTGTAACAATTTTAGTTTGGTAATCAATGTCTTCCATTTCATATGCATAAGTTTAGTTTAAGGTTTAGTATAATGTCTTCCGGTTTGTTTGTTTTGCAACTTGTATAAATGTATATATAAATAAATAAAGAAAAAATATTTTAATATTTTTTATGAAACATAATTCTTATGGTTGTTTTTCTTGTTTATTAGAAAGGAAGGTAAACTCATTAAAAAAGGAAAGTGTTTTAAGGCAAAACGATCCACTTCGTGCAAAAAATGAACTAAATTTTACTTCATCTTTTGAAAGTTCCACAAAAGGTTATTAACCCTTTCGACCCCGAATTTTTATTGATATCGCTAAAAAAATTTGTATACTCTTAATCATGCTTAAGTCATTTAAGAAGCGTCTAGCCAACATTTCGGGTCGCCACGCCCATTCGTTTGGGCGGTAGAGAATGTTGCCTGTGGGCAACTTTGGGCACTTGTGGCCATAAAATGGTTTGTTTTGTAATTAAAGACGTATTACGTTTTTAGGATTTTTAAAATTTTTTATCCCTTCACCATAGGATGGGGTATATTAACTTTGTCAGTCCGTTTGTAACACATCGAAATATTGTTCTAAAACCCCATAAAGTATATACATTCTGGGTCATGGTGAAATTCAGAGTCGATCTGAGCATGTCCGTCCTAACTTCCGAACGAAACAAACTATCGACTTGAAACTTGGTACAAGTAGTTGTTATTGATGTAGGTCGGATGGTGTTGCAAATGGGCCATATCAGTCCACTTTTACGTATAGCCCCCATATAAAGGGACACTCAGATTTGGCTTGCGGAGCCTCAAAGAGAAGCAAATTTCATCCGATCCGCCTGAAATTTGGTACATGATTTTGTTATATGGTTTCTAACAACCATGCAAAAATTGATCCACATCGGTTCAAAATTATTTATCGCCCCCATATAAACCGATCCCTAGATTTGGCTTGCGGAGTTTCTAAGAGAAGCAAATTTCATCCAATCTGGTTGTAATTTGGAACATGGTGTTAGTATATGATCTTTAACAACCGTGCCAGAATTGATCCATATCGGTCCATAATTATATATAGCCCCCATATTAAACGTTCTCCAGATTTCACCTCCGGAGCCTCTGGAGGAGCAAAATTCATCCGATCCGGTTCAAATATGGAACGTGGAGTTAGTATATGGTATCTAACATCCATGCAAAAATTGGTCCACATCGGTTCACAATTATATATAGCCCCCATATAAACCGATCCCCAAATTTGGCTTGCGGTGCCTCTAAGAGAACCAAATTTCATCCAATCCGGTTGTAATTTGGAACATGGTGTTAGTATATGATCTTTAACAACCGTGCCAGAATTGGTCCATATCGGTCCATAATTATATAGCCCCCATATAAACCGTTCTCCAGATTTGACCTCCGGAGCCTCTTGTTCGATATCGGTTCATAATCATGGTTGCCACTCGAGCTAATAATAGTCTACCAAAATTTTATTTCAATAGAAAATTTTGTCAAAATTTTATTTCCATAGAAAATTTTGTTAAAACTTTATTTCTATAGAAAATTTTTATTAAACTTTTATTTCTATGGAAAATTTTGTCAAAATGTTATTTCTGTAGAAAATTTTGTCAAAATTTTATTTCTATAGAAAATTTTGTTAAAATTTTATTTCAATAGAAAATTTTGTTAAAATTTTATTTCTATAGAAAATTTAATCTAAATTTTATGTCTATAGAAAATTTCGTCAAACTGAGATATTTGATCGATCTTTTTTGATTTAATATATACCACGTATGGACTTACGTACAATTTAGAAGACGATGTTAGGAGGTTTTAAGATACCTTGCCATCGGCAAGCGTTACCGCAACTTAAGTAATTCGATTGTGGACCGATCGACCGATTGGTCGAAATCGGTCCATAATTATATATAGCCCCCACATAAATCGATCCCCAGATTTGACCTCCGGAGCCACTTGGAAGAGCAAAATTCATCCGATTCGGTTGAAATTTGGTACGTGATGTTAGTATATGATTTTTAACAACCATGCCAAATGTGGTCCATATCAGTCCATAATCATATATAGCCCCCATATAAACCGATCCCAAGATTTGGTTTTGGAGCAGAGAATGAAGCCGCCGAGTCGCGCCGCTAATTTCAGTCGCCGCCGATCATTTTGTGCCAGTCGACGCCGCCGCCGAATATGTCCACTCATCTCGACTCAATTTAAGCCGCCAATTAATCAAAAATATCGATTTAAATCAGAAAAATATAATAATAATTGTAGTATTTTTGCCAAAATGTTGAACCTTCCACCCACAATCAATCAATTTCAAACTGCTATAACATTTTTGACAATATCTAGCTCAGAAATTTTTAACTAAATGTAAATTTGATTGTAAGATTGGTTGTACAACTAATCTCATTACCATTCGAATAACTTCAAATCGATTTTATAATGGATGATTGTGCGCCGCCGAATGGACAAATTTATATCGGCTTAGCCGTCAAGCCGCTGCCGCCAGAGGTAAAACTTTAGTGTCAGCCGCCGCCGACAAAAATGGATCGGCTTCATTCTCTGTTTTGGAGCTACTTGGAGGAGCAAATTTCATCCTAGTCAGTTAAAATTTGGTACATTGTGCTAGTATATGGCCACTAACAACCATGCCTAACTAGGTCCATATCGGTCTATAGTTATATATAGCCCTCAGATAAATCCATCCCCAATCACATAAAAATTGGTTCATATCAAGTTCATAATTGCATATAGCCCCCATATAAGCAACCGCCATATTTCAATTCTGGCTCTCTACGTACCGTGCAAAAGTCCATATCGATTCGTATTTATTTGTAGACTTATGTTACCTCCACATAACTTTTTGTCTAATATATACCACGTATGGACTAACTCACAATTTAGAAAACGATGTTAAGAAGTTTTAACATACCATAACCAATTAATTCGATTGTGGATGACAGTCTTTCGTAGAAGTTTCTACGCAATCCATGGTGGAGGGTACATAAGATTCGGCCTGGCCGAACTTACGGCCGTATATACTTGTTTCAATTTGATAATGTAAAGTTAATTTTAAATACGTTGTTGTTCTCAACTAAAATTCATAATTTATAGAATGAATATTTTAGAGCAGAAAATTCCTCACTAAATAATCTATAAAAACACAAAAAAATATTATCTCACATTTAGCATAAAAATTAATATTATCATGTTCTATTGGTATTGGATAAAGGTCTCTGATTACGATTTTACAATGTGGTGGAAGAAGATCGATTTTACAATGTTGTGGAAGAAAGAGCCGGACATTCTATTAACTATACTTGCAATATTTTCCAAGTTTTATTTTTTCCTTGTACGAGTAACACCAACCATCACTGATCTACCTGTTGACGTTCTCTTAACATGGAAACTCAATGAAACAACCCCTAGAATTTACGAAAGTAAGACAAAGAAAGCATGTATACATTTTCCTTTTCCAACTCATGGAGGTCCTAGTATGAAGAAAATTTGTTTGATTTGGAAAAAATCGTATAAAAGTCCGAGTAAGGGAAAACTCAAACAACAATCAACGTTAGCAACTGCAAACGAGTATAACATAGCTCCCTAAAAAGAATAAAAATAAAATCATGGCCTACGCTATTGCATTTTCATCAAATCCCAAAAAATATTCTATGAGTGTTGGTATGAAGAAAATCATGAAGAACTGTAAAGAGTTTTTCAAACTCGACTATCATCATAGCAGCAAATCCCTCCACAGTATTGACACAATCACCTCTGACGAGGAATATCAAAATTACCTCAACGAACAATTGGTACTGTAGCCACTGATGATGCTGTGAGGCAACCTGAAGAGGTTCGAAGTTCCAAGGAATAAAAAATAACTTTTGTTCGAGCAAAAAAATCCATAAACGCTTTAACACAGAAACTGCTTGGAAAGCAGAAACGTTTCCGTTGGCCGTTGTATTCCATGAAGCTGGCTAGATTCTCCCATTTTACCTTAACAACGAATAGTTATTTGCCTAAAATCCCGACTTTAATAAGGCACTACTTGGTTGTAGTTCTAATGAAGGATGACTCCCCCGCAATCAATGGCAAGCTGAAAAGTTATAAAACTAATGTGAAAATTTAATTTTTGTATATGTTTATTCTATTTCAATGAAAGCTTTAATATTGTAATCTTTAATGTGATTTAAATTGAATAATTTTAATTAACAACTGTTCATTTGAGTTTGTAATAGTTTAATGTTAATAATCAATGTCTTCCATTTCGTATGCATAAGTTTAGTTTAAGGTTTAGTATAATGTCTTCCGGTTTGTTTGTTTTGCAACTTGTATATATGTATATAAAAATAAAATTATTTTAATTTTTTGTCTAAGAAACATAATTTTTATGGTTGTTGTTCTTGTTTATTAGAAGGAAAGGTAAACTCATTTAAAAAAAGGAAAGTGTTTAAAGGCAACACGAATTACTTCGTGCAAAAGTTTAAATAATTTTTACTCCATCTTTTGAGAGTTCCACAAAGAGTTTTTATAACAAAGAAAATATTATGATAACAAGAGAAAAACAAATAATAATGTCTAATAAATTTATAAGAATTTGTCCAAAAACATTTATTTATTTTTATCGTATCATTGAATTTTAATTAAAAATGTCTAAAATTTGTCTCTTTTGCTAGTAGAAATCCAGTGAAACCAAACCTCCTAACTCTAAGGGCAAAACGCCTTCATAGCAAATTTTGTCCCCTTTTGGTCAAAATAAAAGAAATTTCTGTCTGAAAAATGCGTATTCTCTATTAAGCAAAATTTTCATTCATATCTCAGTGTATAAAAAAAATACCGTAAAATATGAGGATCCCCAATGTACAATACGAAGATGATCAGAGCTAGCCCTTTTTTCAAATGTTCCAATTTTTTCAAACGTTGATACTTTTGTGCCACTAAATACCATATTTTTTATCATTTTGTACAACCGCTTTGTTATGTAGTGCTATTTTTATATTTCCTATTTTTACGAATTTGTGCAACTTTCTTGTCACGTTGTGCCACTTTTTAAATAATTAAGTTTTACATTTCAAAATATTTTGTAAATTTTTATTCCAAATCCTTTTACAAATCGGATAGGATGAAATTTATGACCTCTGGAGGGTCCAGAATTGAAATCTGGGTGCTATACCTAAAAGTATTCCGATATCGATCATTTGCCAACCATCCGACCTATATCAAGCCGATAACTTGTTTCGCTCGAAATTTAGCATGATTTCAACAGAGAGACGGACGGAAATAAATAGTGGAATCGACACAAAATTATACCACGACCCGTTTGTAACACATAGAAATATTGCTCCATAGAGTATATATATTCTGGGTCGTGGTGAAATTCTGAGACGATCTGAGCATGTCCGTCCGTCCGTCCGTCCGTCTGTTGAAATCACGCTAACTTCCGAACGAAACAAGCTATCGACTTGAAACTTGGCAGAAGTAGTTGTTATTGATGTAGGTCGGATGGTATTGCAAATGGGCCATATCGGTCCACTTTTACGTATAGCCCCCATATAAACCGATCCCCCGATTTGGCTTGCGGAGCCTCTAAGAGAAGAAAATTTCATCCGATCCGGCTGAAATTTGGTACATGGTGTTGGTATATGTTCTCTAATGACCATGCAAAAATTGGTCCACTTCGACCCATAATTATATATATCCCCCATATAAGCCGATCCCCAGATTTGACCTCCGGAGCCTCTTAGAGGAGTAAAATTCATCCGATCCGTTTGAATTTTGGAACATGGTGTTAGAATGTGGTCTCTAACAAACACGCAAGAATTGGTCCATATCGGTCCATAATTATATATAGCCCCCATATAAACCGTTCCCCAGATTTAATCTCCGGAGCCTCTTGGAGGAGCAAAATTCATCCGATCCGGTTGAAATTTGCAACGTGGTGTTAGTATAAAGCCGCTAATAACCATGACGAAATTGGTCCATATCGGTCCATAGTTATATATAGCCGATCCCCAATCACACAAAAATTGGTCCATATCGCTTCATAATCATGGTTGCCACTTGATCCAAAAATAATCTACCAATTTTTTTTTATAGAAAACATTGTCAAAATGTTATTTCTATAAAAAATTTTGTCAAAATGTTATTTCTATAGAAAATTTTTTCCAAATTTTATTTCGATAGAAAATTTTTTCCAAATTTTATTTCTACAGCAAATTTTGTCAAAATTTTATTTCTATAGAAATTTTTTTCCAAATTTTATTTCTATAGAAAATTTTGTCAAAATGTTATTTCTATAGAAACTTTAAACTTAATTATATACGTATTTAATGGGCCCTTTTGTAGTTTCATATATACCACGTATGTACTATGTGGTATATATTACGTTGTTAGGAAGTTTTATGATACCTTGCCATCGGCTTCAGTAGACGTTTCTAGGCAATCCATGGTGAAGGGTACATAAGCTTCGGCCTGGCCGAACTTACGGCCGTATATACTTGTTAAAAATAATGTGTCAATTTTTATAGTGGGGTGGCAAATTTTAAGCCTCTTTTTAGAAATTCTCAACGGTAAATATGTACCTGGTATATTTTCGAATATGACATGTGCTGCTTAAAATTCATGTAATTCTGATATAAGCCATTGTCACCAATTGCTGATGGTTGGTTTCGACTTCTTGGTCACCAGACAAACTATAATTCAAGTACTGCATAATACAGTATATTATGTATATTATTATTATTATATTATTATATATTATATTATATTATATTATATTATTATTATTATATATTATTATATTATACTGTATATTAATTAAATTCGAATCTAACAGCACCGAAAAGTTTGAAGCTACATTTTCCTGACCACACACACACACCCAGGAATGAATTTTTGTGTTATTGCCTTCAAGAGAAGTTCCTATAGGATATGTAATTCATGATTCATGAAAGATTTTTTCGGCTGTCTGTACTATTATTTTAGTTTGATAATTTGAAGTAAATTTTAAATATGTTGTTGTTTTAACTAAACTACATAATTTAAAAAATGGAAAATTTAGAGCAAGAAATTTTTAAATTTCCTTGCTAAATAAAATCCCAAAAATCATTAATTGACACTTAGTATAAAAATTAACATTGTCCTGTTCTATGAGGTCTCAGTCTCTGTTTACGATTTTACACTATTGTGGATGAAAGAGTTAGGCATTATATTAGCTATGCTGTAATCGCTCTCAATTTTCCCAATTAGTTTTCTGTTTTCGTTCTACGAGTAAAACCAACCATCACTGATCTACCTGTTGACATTCTCTTAACATGGAAACTCAATGAAACAACCCCTAGAATTTATGAAAGTAAGACAAAGAAAGCATCTATATATTTTCCTTTTCCAACTCATGGAGGTCCTAGTATGACGAAAATTTGTATGATTTGGAAAAAATCGTATAAAAGTCCGAGTAAGGGAAACTCAAACATCAATCAACGTTAGCAACTGCAAACGAGTATAACATAGCTCCCTAAAAAGAATAAAAATAAAATCATGGCCTACGCTATTGCATTTTCATCAAATCCCAAAAAATATTCTATGAGTGTTGGTATGAAGAAAATCATGAAGAACTGTAAAGAGTTTTTCAAACTCGACTATCATCATAACAACAAATTAGTCCACAACCTCGACACCATCATTTCCGAGGAGGAATATCAAAATTACTTCAACGAACAATTGGAATTGTAGCCACTGATGATGCTGTAAGGCAACCTGAAGAGGTTCGAAGTTCCAAGGAATTAAAAATAACTTTTGCTCGAGCAAAAACATCCATAAACGCTTTAATACAGAAACTGCTTGGAAAGCAGAAACGTTTCCGTTGGCCGTTGTATCCCATGAAGCTGGCTGGATTCTCCCATTTTACCTTAACAACGAATAGTTACTTGCCTAAAATCCGACTTTTTTTGTATTTTTTTTATATGTTTTTTCTCCTTAAATTCAATGAAAGCTTTAATATTGTAATCTTTAATGTGATTTAAATTGAATAATTTTAATTTACAAATTTTCATTTGAATTTGTAACAATTTTAGTTTAGTAATCTATGTCTTCCAATTCGTATGCATAAGTTTAGTGTAAGGTCTAGTATAATGTCTTCCGGTTTGTTTGTTTTGCAACTTGTATATATGTATATAAAAATAAATAAAGAAAAATTTTATTAATTTTTTTTACTAAGAAACATAATATTTTGATTGTTTTTATTGTTTATTACAAGGGATGGTAAACTCATTCAAAAAATAAATGAACTGCTTCGGGCAAAATCTGAACCAATTCCTACACCATCTTTAGAGAGCTCCCAAAATGGTTTGTGAAAGCAAGGAAAGTGTAATGGTCTTGTATTGTGTTTAACTACGATGTAGAGAATTTTTCCTTCACATAAAGGGAAAATGTGAACCAAAAGAAAAAATCATTGGCATCTAATCATGGCTGTAGCTCATTCTTACTTTTGTTTTGAAATTTATATAAAGATTTTCCTTTAGTTTATATCGATTTTCTTTTTAGGGTCATTGGTTAGTTCATAAAATGTTTGAGACATGCTTAGGGATTATGAATATTTCATTTTGCTGTGGGTGGATATTATCGAAAAAAAAAAAAAAAATATAAAATTTTACTCATGAAAAATATAGTTTTTCAATTCAAAATTAAAGTTAAATTTAGCATTAATTTAACGATGGACCAGGGTACCAGATAATAACCTAAATATTCTAAATATTCTATGCAACTTTCACATAAAAAAAGTAAATTATGTTATAGGAAAAATGAAATATCTCTGGATAATTGAATTAACGAAAATGTTCTGACATTTATAACCACCATTTACGAAGTGCATCCTTTTCGAAAAGCAAAAATGAACCACAAATAAAGAAACACTCTTATGAGCCAGACCATTACCATTTTATTCACTATGTAGTTCATTCTTACTAATTTTTAGAGGTGTACGCACAACTTCTTCTGCTTTAGTTAGCATTGAACTTATTTGCATGTCATTGAAACTTGACAAGCATTTAGTTCATAAAATTTTTGAGACATATTTCGTGAAAAGAAAAATTCGTTGCACTGGGGAAAATTTCTTATAAAATTAAAAAGAAAAAAAAAAATAAAACAAAATAAAGTTTATTTTCATATTAAAATTTCCAATTTTTTGGAATTTGGATGGAATTTTAACATTTTTGGTGGCAGTCACGAACTAAAGTCCTTTTCGCACTAGGCCACTTAGTTTTGGAGATATGGCAAAAAGAAGTTTTTCATATAAAAATTTAAATTTTTTTAGGTTTTGGGTGGATTTTTAAATTTTTTGGGGGTGGTCACGAATTAAAGTCCTTTTCGCTCTAGGACGCTTAGTTTAGAAGATATGGGCAAAAGAAGTTTTTCATATAAAAATTTCAATTTTTTTAGGTTTTGGGTGGATTTTTCAATTTTTGGGGTGGTCACGAATTAAAGTCCTTTTCGCTCTAGGACGCTTATATTAGAAGATATGGCCAAAAGAAGTTTTTCATATAAAAATTTCAATTTTTTAGGTTTTGGGTGGATTTTTAAATTTTTTGGGGGTGGTCACGAATTAAAGTCCTTTTTGCTCTAGGACGCATATTTAAGGAGATATGGGCACAAAAAGTTTTCCATATAAACATTTCAATTTTTTAGGATTTGGGAGGATTTTTCAATTTTTTGAGGGTCGTCACGAATTATCGTCCTTTTCGCTTTAGGACGCATATTTAAGGAGATATGGGCAAGAGAAGTTTTTCATATAAAAATTTCAATTTTTTAGGATTTGGGAGGATTTTTCAATTTTATTGAGGGTGGTCACGAATTAAAGTCCTTTTCGTTTTAGGACGCTTAGTTTAGAAGATATTGGCAAAAGAAGTTTTTCATATAAAAATTTCAATTTTTTTAAGTATTGGGTGGATTTTTCAATTTTTTGGGGTGGCCACGAATTATCGTCCTTTTCGCTCTAGAACGCTTAGTTTATGAGATATGGCCAAAAGAAGTTTTTCATATAAAAATTAAATTTTTTCGGTTTTGGGTGGATTTTTCAATTTTTTGGGGTGGTCACGAATTATCGTCCTTTTCGCTCTAGGACGCATATTTAAGGAGATATGGGCAAAATAAGTTTTTCATATAAAAATTTCAATTTTTTTAGGTTTTGGGTAGATTTTTCAATTTTTTGGGGTGGTCACAAATTATCGTCCTTTTCGCTCTAGTACGTTTAGTTTAGGACATATGGCCAAAAGAGGTTTTTCATATATAAAAATTTCAATTTTTTTTAGGTTTTGGGTGGATTTTTAAATTTGTTGGGGTGGTCACGAATTATCGTCCTTTTCGCTCTAGGACGCTTAGTTTAGGAGATATGGGCAAAAGAAGTTTTTCATATAAAAATTTCAATCTTTTTCGGTTTTGGGTGGATTTTTCAATTTTTTGGGGTGGTCACGAATCAAAGTGCTTTTCTCTCTAGGACGCTTAGTTTAGGAGATATGGGCAAAAGAAGTTTTTCATATAAAAATTTCAATTTTTTTAGGTTTTGGGTGGATTTTTCAATTTTTTGGGGTGGTCACGAATTAAAGTCCTTTTCGCTCTAGGACGCTTAGTTTAGGAGATATGGGCAAAAGAAGTTTTTTATATAAAAATTTCAACTTTTTTGGTTTTGGGTGGATTTTTCAAATTTTTGGGGTGGTCACGAATTATCGTCCTTTTCGCTCTAGGACGCATATTTAAGGAGATATGGGCAAAAGAAGTTTTTCATATAAAAATTTCAATTGTTTTAGGTTTTGGGTGGATTTTTCAATTTTTTGGGGTGGTCACGAATTAAAGTCCTTTTCGCTCTAGGACGCATATTTAAGGAGATATGGGCAAAAGAAGTTTTTCATATAAAAATTTCAATTTTTTAGGTTTTGGGTGGATTTTTCAATTTTTTGGGGTGGTCACGAATTAAAGTCCTTTTCGCTCTAGGACGCTTAGTTTAGGAGATATGGGCAAAAGAAGTTTTTCATATAAAAATTTCAATTTTTTTGGGTTTGTGTGGATTTTTCAATTTTTTGGGGTGGTCACGAATTAAAGTCCTTTTCGCTCTAGGACGCATATTTAAGGAGATATGGGCAAAAGAAGTTTTTCATATAAAAATTTCAATTTTTTTAGGTTTTAGGTGGATTTTTCAATTTTTTGGGGTGGTCACGAATTAAAGTCCTTTTCGATCTAGGACGCTTAGTTTAGGAGATATGGGCAAAAGAAGTTTTTTATATAAAAATTTCAACTTTTTTAGGTTTTGGGTGGATTTTTCACGTTTTTTGGGTGGTCACGAATTAAAGTCCTTTTCGCTCTAGGATGCTTAGTTTAGGAGATATGGGCACACGAAGTTTTTCATATAAAAAATCAATTTTTTTAGGTTTTGGGTGGATTTTTCAATTTTTTGGGGTGGTCACGAATTATCGTCCTTTTCGCTCTAGGACGCATATTTAAGGAGATATGGGCAAAATAAGTTTTTCATATAAAAAATTTCCATTTTTTTAG